>NC_091946.1:35367775-35667775 GCF_041260155.1 Ptychodera flava | reverse complement strand
GGCACTACAGGTGAAGGCAAAAGTTGAGTCGTGGTGGATCCTTATCAGAGAGGTTATGTAATATGTTAAGATACCTTAATCACCATGCACCATATAGAAATGAAGAATACCTCCCTCCACTAGACATCGATATTATACCGGTATAGACTGTGACACGAACGATATCACCTTTTAGACTGCATTCACAGATGTTCCCAACAAACTGATAACGAGGTACAATGTCCCCTTCTGACAAGCTATAATTTCGAAATGTCCAAAAAAATAAAACTGGCCTGATTTGGAAGTCTACAGCGTGTGCCCATCATTTCTTAATCTTTCTGTCTTTTTATATGTATGTATGTATGTATGTATGTATGTATGTATGTATGTATGTATGTATGTATGTATGTATGTATGTATGTATGTATGTATGTATGTATGTATTATGTAGCGTCGTCCCCGGGGATGGGCAATTTTCTTCTGTTTAGAGCTCAAACTGTGACCGAAATATCATAGACATATAATAACACATTGCATTCAGAACACACTGGTTAACCTTGTTTGTTATACATGTAAATAACAGTCTCTCACTTTCATAACAAAAAAGTAACACTGTACATATTTAGGCCTACTATCTTGGTATGTTATGTATTACACTGAGAAGTCTGGCACCCCGCAATCGCCAAAGGTGGAGCATGTTTCTTCGATGTTCAACCTGCCCATCAGTACGCGGCAATATATCCATATATTCCCGTCGCAATAACTTTGTCGTTGTGCAAGCCATGCCATATACACACAAAAGCTAGATAAATTACAGTCATTCCCGAGGTGCATCTGCGTACTAAATTTAGTTTCAATTCATCAAACAGTTCCTGAATAATTTAGGAACACCCACACATTGCATTTCAAGAGTACAGCATTATCGGTAATTTTCGATACAATTTCACCATTTTCGAATTCTTAGTAATCAAATAATTCCAGTTCCCTTTGTTAAAAATAGTTCCGTAGTTATAATCCTTTGATAGTTTGTCATTGACGTATAGTATACTCTCTGTGTAAAGTTTGGAGTCACAGTAAGTACACATATAATTCGGTTACCAGAAAATTGAAGCTTCTGTACATTAGCCTTTGTTTTGAAGCACGATCTGGTAGATTCTTGTATAATAGAGCAAAGCGTATGCATTTTACAGTAATTACAGCGTCCTATACAGGGTGAGATATCCTTACTCGAGTACTTTCATACCATTAGGAAATGTTGGAGTAGGCGCGAAACCAAACAAGTGCATGGAGTGAGTCATCAAGTTGAATTGTCTAATGTGACCGTCACGAGGTTCTGACTGAGCAGTCGGTCACCGCGAACCGTTTGTGAGTCCTGTGGACGAAGCTGCCGCTTGGCAGGCCATCGAGAACGGGCGGGTGATAGGTTATGGGATTGGGCTTTAGTGCTTCACTGGACTAGAAGACATTTCAGGTATCACCCCAAACAGACACGTTCATATATCGCCACCGACGTCCACAACGTTCTGTTCCATTTTTTACCTGGAATCGTCTACGCACTTGGCAAGACTGCTACGACTATAAATACAGACACGCACACAGTTACGGTACCCCTATTCTAACATAGACAGTAGAGGGGAAAGACTCGAAAAGTGAAAGATTGCCCACACACATAGATAAATAGATAAACACCTGCACGCCCGCATACATACATACACACACACACACACACACACACACACACACACACAAACACACGGGAAAAAATAAGAAGCGTTGATACTCAAATTTTTAATAGACATGTATACAGCATTACAAATGTACAAACCCGTAAGAGATGAAACAGTCGTGTCAAAAGATATTTTTAATTCGACATAGATATTTTTTACTTCGGCAAATAAAATTTATCGCGTACACACAAATCAAGACATGATGCTATACACTTGATGTTCGACTTCAGCTCTTCCACCCACTATCGGCCTGGACATAGCTAAACCAAGCCTTCAGTTCAAGCCATTGATGCCGTTGATTATGACCCCGTGTCCGGTCAATTAACCTATATAAGCTGGCCAACTTGTCTTCGATCAGAAGTTGATAACTGCAAGGAGATCTAGAGGAAGGGCGCGGTCGTCAGATTACGTGTTTCAGTCGTAAATGTAGATCACTCCTCCTTGATTCTCAGTATAAAGTTTCGCGACGTTATCTCGACATCACGGCAGAAGTATTTACTGGGTCACAGAGACCGTACATGTACTCAATTTAGATGACTAATTTAGGTTTACACGTGACTCCGCGGTCGCGATCGTCTAAAAGTTCGTGCATGCGTGGTGGCATTACAGGTTTTGTTGCTTTACAACTAATTGTAGTCGTTGAAAATAAAGAATATCATTAAAAGCGGCTGAGAGTAAATATGAGGTACAGTTTTCAACATTTAGTATTAGAAATATATTCTTTTCAGTCAAGACTTTTGTAGAAAACCATGCTTCGTGCTTTAGCTTCTTCGGGGGAGTAAATCGGCCTGTAGCCGAGGTGTTTGCGCGCTCCGTCGTAGTTGAAGTAATGATCGTGTTTCATGTAGTACAGTGTACCCCGGGTCATTGGTACGTCTATCCGCTTTATCGGCCACAAGAGAAAAGTTGCGATTTCGAAAAACAAAACTATCAGAAAAATTGCCCAGAACGGAATCATGTAATCTGAGAGTCTGCACCCGCACGCTTCTAGGTATGGTCTGCAAAACTCGAATCCGTTTTGGGGAGGAGTTTCGTCCATTATGAAGAAACATTTCCCGTCAACGTTGACGGAATCCGTGGCGGCGGTTTCTGAAGTCGTAGGTTTGGTGGTTTCTTGCAGTTTCAACATCGCTAGAATGTGACCCCAAGCTATGTTTCCGGCGTATGCCTCCTGGAAGAGGGCTTTTGGGTTACCGTAACGAGGTAAGACACCGTTTCGCGCTCGCGCATTGCGAATTGCTGACGTGACGCCATGGCGATCCCCTTCTCCGTACATTGCACAGGGACGTAGAGAAACGGTTTTTAAAGAGCCGCCATTTCTGAGCGTCGTGTTGTTAGCACCGACGACCACTCTTTCGCCTTCGTACTTCGTCTTCGCGTAATGATACAAGAACTTTTTAGGTACCGTTGCCGTGTCGTCGTCCACGTTTCGAATTGGTTCGAACCCCACTGCGACATCTTGAGAGCTCGTGTGCACTAGGTGCGGAATACTGTTATTAATGCACGCTCTGACGACATTTTCAACGGCTTTCACGTTGACGGAGTACATTTTCTTCTTGTCCTGGCCCGTGCCGATGTCGACATATCCGGCCGTGTTGAAGACGACGTCGACATTTTGGTCCCGGCACACTCGGTCGATTTCCTCGTAGTTTGTCAGGTCGCACACCACATGGCGCAGCGGAGTCTTCACCTCAGGTGGTTCCATGCCGACCACCCAACTGAACGGTTGCACGTCGACGGTGATGATCTTCGAAATATCATCGCATCGTGTGAGCAGAAGATATGTGAGATGTCTCCCAAGCAACCCAGATGCTCCCGTAACCATGACTACATGGCCACTGCTTGCTGATGAAGTCTGCGCCATTATTTCTGGAGCATCCGATATTATTCACAGTGAATGCTCCCACCTGTTGAGACGGAACATAATTTTGGGAATTTAAATTAAAATTTGTCATAAATTGATTGGCAGATATGATCTGCAGGATACAACCATTTGATCAAGGGTAGGGAGGAGTTGGCAAGTAAAGGTGTTCATCCTCCGCAGAGGCTGTAACCCTAGACTGAAATATTCAGTGGTGCGTGGGTCTCCACCAACGTCAGCCCCAACCACGGGCCATGGTTTGGATCGGAGTTGGAGGAGACCATAATTTGACAGTCACGAGTCTTTCTGTCTACTGTAACCTCTGATAACTCGATTGCATCCGCTTATTCGCAATATGCCTAAACGTGCTATGAAACATTTCATTGGGAAAAGATGATTAGTGGCATACAGCAACATGTATATTCACCAACTGATACTAACATTCCTATACAATCGAACATATGCAATAGATCTGACCATGACTCTGCTATATGAGTAAGCACAACTGTCTCCACAACCCTTTCTGAGTATAGATTCCCTTTATAAACACTCTAAACATGAACAGAAATGCAACTCTTTATTGATTCTTTATTGTGTATATTGAACAAATCATATGTAACAAACAAACAAATACATACATACATACACACATACATACATACATACATACATACATACATACATACATACATACATACATACATACATACATACATACATGCATACATACATACATACATACATACATACATACATACATACATACATACATACATACATACATACATACATACATACATACATACGGACATACATACATACATACATACATACATACATACATACATACATACATACATACATACATACATACATACATACATACATACATACACACATACATACATGCATACATACATACATACATACATACATACATACATACATACATACATACATACATACATACATACATACATACATACACGCAAACAAACAAACAAATAGTAGCCCGAGTCCCCTGTAATGTTGATGGGCGCATATAGACAGAAGAATTGAATCCTACTGTCTCTAGCCTACATGTGCAAGAGATCTTGCCAATCAAATCACCACGAGTAGATTACGTCATATACAGATCTGTTATGTGTCTGTACAAGTTGATAGAGGATCTGAGCAATAATGGTAGTAACATTTTTAAATAAATGTTTGAAATACCATTGGTTCTTAGCATCCCTGGGTTTGGTAAAATGCGAGTGTTATGAGTGTAAGATGATTGATTAGGTTGTAAGCTTGTGCGCTCTCTCTCTCTCTCTCTCTCTCTCTCTCTCTCTCTCTCTCTCTCTCTCTCTCTCTCTCTCTCTCTCTCTCTCTCTCTCTCTCTCTCTCTCTCTCTGCCTTCTTTATCTCCTTACAGTAGTCATGCGATGGAAATTTGAAGGAAGAACTCATGTTGATGAACTCTGTCCGTGCACGTGATGCAAATGCATTGGTCGGTCATTAGTTCTGTGATAACACAGGATTGACAGCGTGATTCAATGATTGACGTGATCACAGCTACAATTATCATGATAAGTAAGAGAAAAACAACTTTTAGAAGTGTTCAGGTACTCTAAAGTCCAACAGAGTGTGTCAGTTCTACGAATGGAGTTTGACACATGAGAATGTTTGTAGAAAAATGCAATTCCTATGCTCTTTTTAACGGAAAAATGCGAATCTCGACTTTCATCAACGAACGGGATGAATATTACGCATGTAGAGATCGCATATGACTAGTGACAGGGGATATTGTTTATGGTGCCCGAAATGAGTGGGGAGGCGGGGGGTCCATTGAAACCATTTACAATGTAAAGGGCAATGTTAGACTTTCTGCGAAAGCGTTCCTGTACGCCTTTTCTGACAATACCTTGCTTTTCGGAAGGATTTATTTCCTGGATGTTGGTAAGAGGGCATCGAGAAACTGCGTCGTTGTGGGATGGGGGGCGGGGCAGTGGTGTGTCAGCTGATGACTGGATGCCCTAATAGCGTAGACGGAAAGTAGGCATTTTGCGGTCAGCTCGAAAGTATTCTCCGGGAAGCCCAATAACAACGGAAGGGATAGTCACGAACGACCGGCCTAGAATCTCCTCGTCAATATCGAACAAATTCAAAATATTTGGACAAAATGTAGCTATGTAGAAAATATAAGTGATCACTGGTTTTCTCCCTCGACTCTCCTGTGTGTCTCTCTGTGACTACCTAGCTCTTGTGGCTTGCATGCATTTAATTTTATGATGCTATGAATACTCTGTTTCGGTCTGACGAGGAAGAAAGTTCAGCCTGCGTTCTCCGAAAAAGCAAGACTGAGTATAAGTTGGTCATTCTAAACTACCATTTTAAGATACTCCCACGCTGGTGATATGTAGCACAGAATTGACTACTAGAGAAGGCGACCTTTGATAACGTTCAGTCGTAACTCAGCGTGTTGGTGTAATTTTCATACTGCGAATTCAATGACATATTATACTTTGATCACCACAAGGAGATTGTATTTCCCTCTCTGTGTGGAGTATTATCAGGTCTGAGAAAGCAGTAGGGAGACGAAGTCGTCTAATACTATAGAAGACTACTTTATTACTAAACTAATAGTAGACAGTGGCTACATACAGTGAAGTATAAGACTTGGGTGAGAGACCGTGCATAGAGTCCAGTGACGTGAAGTATATTATTGATGATCCAAGCAATTCACTTGAGGCAAAAGATTTAAGTTGTCATGATTTCTACTTACCCAATTGCCCCCCCCCCACCCCTCGGTTGTGCAAAACTGTCCTCTATAATGACTAAATGTTTCAACTTAACCTTTCAATAACAATTTGAGAGATAACTTATTTGATAACATTTTCCAATTGACGATACATTGGGTCTAGGTCAGTGTCAAACGTTCATGTTGCCGTATGTACATTTTGATTTTTTTGAGGACTTTGACAGAAAACAAACTATTTAGAATGGTGCATAGTGTCATCGATAACAACTGGAAGCTTCAGGTCAGACAACAATTTGGGAGATGATAACCCCTGTGTTATTCGTAGTTTCCTAATAGACTACAATGTATAGTGAATCGACATTTTAAATGAAATTCCAAAATCAAATTTCTTTCACACACATGCACCTGTAACCATCCTAGTCTAATCAAGTACATTAATATAAGTAAACAAGAGTGTATAAATACACAGATTTAGCTGGTTTTGTATTGAAAAAAAATTATTCATAGTTTTCTCATAGGCTACAATGTATAGTGGATCAATATTTTCGGCGAAATTCCAAAATCAAATTTCTTATACACATTTGCACATGTAACCACCCTCTTCTAATCAAGTACAATAACGTCAATTGTTCAGATTCCGTATATACGCAACTATTGCTACATTGTGTTGGGAATAAATATTCACAGTTTCGTCATAAACCCCCGTATATAGTGGATCGACATTTTCTGCGAAATTCCAAAAATAAATTTCTTGTACACATGTACACTTGTAAACAACCAATGCTAATCAAGTACATTTATATCAGTTATCAAACGTTGATAGATGAACAGATATTGCTAGTTTTATATCGGAAAATACCCGTTCATAGTTTTCTCATAGATTTCCATGTATAGTGAATCAACATTATCGATGAAATCCAAAAATCAATTTTTTTATACACACATGCACTGTTTACTTGCCACTTTATACAAAATACATTTACATGAATTATCACACACATACTATGTAGAGATATAGCTTGTTATTATGGGGAAAATGTCAATAGCTTGACCAATAGACTCCCATGTATTATAATTTGATAGATTTGGACGAAGTACTATATTAGCCACATTTTGCCTACCTTTGACAGTAGAGGGGTGACTTCAAAATCATAGCAAGTCAGAAGGGGGAATTGAACACATTATGAGTTTGTTAGGGGGTATTTGAAAATATCCGAGAACTTTCATGGGAATCTCCCAACCCCCGCCAGAGATGTTTCCGAATGCAGCCTAACAGTCTGTCTGAACAGCCTCGTCATTGGTCCTGTTGTGACAAGAATCGTCATGATTGGTTGACGAGGTGGACATACGGATAGACACGCTAAAAGAGAGAGGGGAACGTGGGGTGGGGATGGGGGTTGGGGTAATATGGGGGTGGCCAAATGCGTGTAGCAACAAAGAACACATAATGTAACTGTATAGCATTGTTATATCATTTTCTATTCCCCAGAGTGTTTTAGAGGGAAATAATTTAGGTCAGACTTAAAGCTGAATTATGTGTCAATTAAGATATTATTGATACTGACAGTGACATCTAGGGGAGGGTCACTGTTTTTTGTGCATGGAAATTGGGGAAATTGGGGAGAGCCATTCTGTCTTGCAAACTCTTTTGAAGGGTCACTATTTTGCACCCAGGGCCTTAGGGTGCAAAGGGTTAATGAATCAAATCAGATGAAAATTTTTTGGGGTCACATTTTACAATTGATGATTTTTTTTTGGGGGGGGGGTTCAAATTTTAGTCGCTCTTTGCCTTTCATTTGTAGCTTAACTTCCGCCGACCCCCCCCCCGTAAAAAACGAAGGCTCCCTAAATGTGTAACTTAACTGATCTTTTTGGACAAGGTTTAAACTTTTTCATCAGGAGAAAACTCATAGCCTTTGCTAACTAACGTTTATACGCACGATTTCTATTTCAACTGTTCTCAGATATAAAAGCATAGTACTGCATTTCTATTTGCTTTAGTGGATGACTCAATATCGCGGGACTGGGCTTGGTATGGCTTAGAGCATGGCATGTGTGCACTGTTAAAGAAACTGTCACTACAATCAATATCATCTCAGGCTGTCTAATAGATCCGTTCGCGCATGTTCTCAGCTTATTAGCCCATATTTTCGGCAGATAGCCTACATAAAATGATTTCACCGCTTTTTGATCTATTTTGACCGTAATCGGGGCTGAAGGTATGCTTACCAATTGATATGTTTTTATCAGCTATCATATTTCAAGACGCTGCTGAGATGATTTTCACCTCTAAAGGTAATACAGGCATCGAAAGAATGAGTCGAGAACTTTTGCTCAAACTTGCCCAAAGGAACGTCTGAGTAATCCTCATTCGCGAGAAAGAATAAAAATCAGTGGGTCAACGCTCAAAGTTTGGGATTAGAGAAACAAATTTCCTAAAATTACCAAGATTGGATATTCAAAATGGGCGCTATACTCTGTGATAGCTCCAGGGGGTTAGATTTGCGATTTTCACAAGGCAAGGCAATGAAACAAGGCAATGAAAACTTCAATCACTCCACGGTCTTCGAAATGAGTGCACACAAACAGCAGACTAGAAAAAAGTTTTGTAAAAATTTGAGTTTCTTAAGCACCTTTCTCAGAGCGCTGTCTACACGATGATGAATTTTCAGAGTCCTATTAATGTACAACGTCATGGCTAAAGCGCGTTTGTCATTCAAATCTGGCAAGAAGTACTCCAACCTATAAGTGCCCTGTCAATTGTTGTTCCATTATGTAGAGCTCAATGTACTCACCACGGAGAAAACACAAAAGCGTTGTAAACCTAAGTACAGCGTGAGATTGCAGTAAGATTTATTGGGGTGACACCCCCGGCCTTAGACCTTCAATGTAAAACAGTGCACGATTTTGGCGATTAGGCGAAGACGATAGAACGAATGAAAAAAAATATTTTGCGAAAGGGAAATCGAAAAGACAGAGAAAATGTGGTTGCAATGATGAACAGGTGAGTTTACTCCTCTCGTTCGATGAAAATATAAGCTTAACGGATATTCTACATGTCATAATAATAATATCATGCTTGTTTGAAAATCATAATTGAATCAGGCCTACATGTAACTAAGAATCGGGTAAAACCTCGAGGTGAGAATTTGCATTTGTTGAAATGGCATTGAATTTGAAGTCTGTTACGTTACCTAAAACACTAGAAAAATGTATCGAAACAGACATAGTCCAAGATTCTATGTTTCTTCGCAATATCAGGCAACAGCGATACCGGCCTGGCTCTGTAATTCGCTTCTCGATATTCAAAACCCGTGGATTTACATGTAAGACGCCTTAAAGCATGATATCATATAATAGTATTAGGGAACTCACCTGTCGTGAATATGAGGAGAGATTCTCAGAGGGTGCACTCTTTCACAGTCGTCGAATAGAATGACGTCGACAGCGACCGGCCTTCCGTTGGCTTAAACTCATAGACGTTCTCGCCCCAGGGTCGGTGTGACGTCCGCTCAGGTTACGAAACTTGAAAGAGAAAAGCGTCCTCTATTGTTGGTAGGCCTCCTTGCACGCGTTCCACTTTTGATATCGTTTCTGGAGCGGGTGGTCGAGCACATGGTTTCGCGTTAACCCGGCCGGTGGACCTGTCACATCGTTCAAATATCATCACCGGCGCGGCGGAACGAACTTCCCATTCAAGAGACCAGACACGGGTGACGCACGCGTACGCCAGCTGAACCCTTTACCTTTGAACTCAGTTAATAAAAAGCGGCTTGGTATTTGATAAGACCTCAGACAACTGCCGCAATTTGTGGTCGTGTGAGAAATAAACATGACACCTGTTAAGGAAAGACGCTTTATGTAAACGAGCAATACCGACTGCTGTTGCAGTTCCGTAGCCCACAGCTTCTCTAAATCGACGGGGAAAAGATGTGGATACGGGACTGCAGCAACACTGACCCGTTGAGCAAGTCGTCAGTGCCGCCAATGAAAAGATTCCGCGTCGTTCTCATTTGACTCCTGTAAGAAAGATACAGAAGTAACCAGATATCGTACAGAAGGATAAATTTTAGTTTTGCCATTTATTGATGTCAATAAACCGAGCTTACAAAAATCCTATAGTGGCTGAATGGTTGCAAACTGTATGGATAACAGAGTATTTATACATAAACTGTATGGGCTTAGCGAGTTTCTTCAGTGTATATTGAAGCGAATAAGTTTAGTCTGGTAGTACCTTAAAGGTATACTGTCACCTATTCCAATTTGCCACAGTTACCATGGAAAAAGAAAATCTAACCAATCACAGATTTTAAGTGGGTGGCCGCTTTTTAAAAACAGCGCCCTCACATGGGTATTTTGAATACGCCCCTTTGACCATATATGGGCATAATTATATTACAGGTGACTGTATACCTTTAATAGTAACGCCAGGAGCACAGGTACGTGTCGATGAGCGAGCTCCATTGCTGTACAGGAAAGTTTAGTATGTTACCGTATTGCATTCATACATTTTTCTTCAATTTTTCCTATTTTTATTAGTTTTCCATAGCCTCCACATCATGGACGATGGTGGAAAACAAATCTGATGATTTATCATTAACAAAAACAACAACAACAACAACAACAACAACAACAGCATCATCAACATCATCATCATCATCATCATCATCATCATCATCATCAGTATCTTTCACATAATGCATATTTGTACGCAAGATGTTTAAGGGACAATAGCCGTATCTTTTCTTGATATTTTTGTCTTTTTCGTTCTGGAAAACAAAACAAAACAAAATTTTTCTTACTCATATTAAAGTCTGAAGATTCAAAGTATTGTCTTTGCAAACACAGGGTATTCAAGGTTAAACTCGAACTCAACAGAACAGAAACGTACGCATACAAGATGTGTTGGTATCAGTTTAACGCTGTGATTAGGTATTTCGATCGACACCTGAAGTTGAACAAAAAACTGCATATGTCAATTCCACGACGTAATCGATACAACCATCAGCGATGAGCCACCCATGAACTCTTACTTCTATGGGTACAATCAGAAACCATAAAATGATATGCCTCATGTATATAATACTTGTTCGTTTCTAGGGCTTCGTTACCTCTTAATTAAAAGAGGCGCGGGAGTTTTGCAGCGTCAGCGGGCGTCTTGCCATAAACCAGAGACCTCTTTACAGCCAAAACATCGACGGGACATTAATTACGCCACGCATTCATTTTCGGGAGCCCCAGCTTTAATTTTTGGCCGCTTTACAAGCAAGGGTGTTTTCACCAAGAATAATTGATGTTGTCATTATTCGAATTTACATCACTTTGTATTTTCTACACCGCACTTGCTGCTAATATCCATGATGTGATGGAATAGCTATATTCTCTAAAAAACTGCCAGGATGAATGGAGTAAAGAGTCAACCATAGACGCTGTAATGGTTCTACTCCGGATAAAAAGGACGCGATGCGTACGCCGTTCTACATACTCAGTACGCCCAAATAATCACGTGATGCCGGTACAAACAAACCCACATGTGTACTGAACGCGTATGGAAATACACGTACGTCTGTGCGCGTTTGCGCACATGGCTTTGTTTGTACCGTGGTCGATTCGAATTCCGGGTTTGGTCTATTGGTCATTTTCTGTATCAAGCACAAGCATTAAGGGAGCATTCGTTTTTTACGGGGAAGGGGGGTCGGTGGAAACCAGGGCGGTTGACTTTTACGAACCCGTTTTTAGGGGGGTCAAATTTTACAAAGGTTTGTATGGAGTTATGGAAAAAATTGACTTTAGAATTTCACTGAAATGTTGCTTGGTCTTCCATACATAATCTATGAGTAGTCTATGAGAAGCGATGAATAATTCTCTTAAATACAAAACTAGCTAAATCTGTGTATTTATAGACCCTTGATTATTGATATTAATGTACTTTATCAGACTAGGGTAGTTACCGGCGCATGTGTGAGCAAGAAATTTGATTTTGGAATTTCACCGAAATATTGATTCACTATGATACATGTTAACGTTGGTCATGAAGAAAATATGAATAATTGTTTTCCAATACAAAACTAGGTAAATCTGTGTATTTATGTACGCTTGATTATTGATATTAGTGTACTTGATTAGACTAGGGCGATTACAAGTTCATGTGTGTGCAAGAAATTTGATTTTGGAATTTCACCAAAGATGTTGATTCTCTATACATTGTGGTATGTGAGGAAACTTTGAATATATTTTTACAATACAAAACTAGCTATTAAAATCTGTGCTTTAAAAAAGTTTGACAATTGATATAAATGTACGTGACGAGAATATTATATTTGAAAGAGCAGATCTGAAAAACCAATATGATATTGGAATTTCACCCAGTGATTATTTGTAAAGTTCAAAAAGGATTCTTTGAAAGTTCAAAGGTCAAATGGGAAATTATAAGTCAATTAAGATATTATTGATACGGACTGTGACAGCTGGGGGAGGGTCGCTGTTTTTTGTGCATGAAAATTGGGGTGGGTAACTCTTTTTCTTGCAAACACTTTTGAAGGGCCTAATTTTTCAGCCCAGGGCCATAAGGTGCGAAGGGTTAATGAATCAAATCTGATTTTTTTGGGGGCGGTCACATTTTACAATTGATGAATTGGAGGGGTCAAATTTTAGAAATTTGATTTGGAGGAAGGTCGCTTTTTAAAAACGAATGCTCCCTACGCATTTGAGGCAAATAAAATTATCGTGCATGATACAGTACTTTGGATACTTTGAATTGCATCATCTCTTCACGGGGTCGAAGGTATGTTTTTCATCCATCAACCGTTTGTAATCGATAAAGCTGGCAGCGACTTTGCCCCTAGGGCATAGGAGGGAGTGCTGCATCCAAACAAAACACGCATGAGCTGCGCTGCTCACCGCGCAGGTTGGGTCATGCGGATTGCATGTGATGTACTCGTGTCATTAGTATCACGCGGGGTGCATGACGGTGTAACCATGTGGAGCGCATGACGGCGTAGCCGCCATTCGTGGCTATTTTGTTTATCTTTATGAGAATTGTGACCTGGATTTTCTGAAGGCGATTTATTCATACTGTATTTTTCCGTTCAAACGGACGATTGCTGTAACTTAGTGACAATATTTCCATAACGTTTTCTTTTATAGAACTACTGTATTGTCTTATTCTCCTCCGTCAGGAATGTCCAAATACAATAAACATAGCCAAGACAATGCCCGTTCACAATGTACAGTGTTATTGCTGACAAATTTAGTCTTCAACAATAGCATGGGACATCACTCACATACAACCCCTCTGCACAATCTGAACACGAGGTACCCAGGTATGATACCAAAATGCCTGTTTGAAACGCGTACATAATCAATGTTTACGGTCATCGGTCATCGAAAACAACGCCGAGCGGTTGACTCTGGGTACCAAATCCGATCGATTCAATCAGTCTCAGCTACAGTCTGTACATATCACATAACCTCGTGCAATATCAGACAATGAACGTCGAGAGTTCCTATATGATCCAAGACGGGAAAAAATCTCGCCGAAAAACGAAACAAAACAGACCAATTCACTTTATGCCATCATGTTAAAGCAGTACATGCCTCGGAATTAAAACGCTGAAACTTTTGCTCAAACTTTCCTAAAAGCGACTTTCAACCATTCTCTTCAAACTAGAGAACACAAATTTGGGGTTACCGGGCAAATTTTGGCAGCAGAGAAGCAAATTACCGACTATTTATTGATATTTTAAGTTCAAAATTTTAACCATTCCCGTGTTAAATCTATGGGACAAAATAAAGTTGCCATTTTACCAACATAAGACGGTGAAAACTTTTCTTACTCTGTGAACTTCAATGGGCCTATAAGCCCCCAAAAGCGGCAGATCCAAAATTATTGTAAAAATCTGCGAGTACTAGTCAAGATATCTGTTGCTAAGGCCATACTACCTTAAAAGAAGCGCTGCTTGTCACAGACAAAGGTTAATACCAAGAAAATCCACTCATGATCACTTAGTCTGATTATTTCTAAAATTGTCTCACAAACAGCAATGACTTAACCACAACTTTAAATTCCCGAAAGGAAATACAGCGGGGTGGTTTGAGGGATTGACATGTTGCGATGGCAACCGCAAAATGTATGACGTCATAATACGATGATGGCAAATTGTGTAAAGTTTTCACAACCGTAGGTGATTCACCGGTCTGGCAAAGGCGTCACTGAATCGTTTTAGTTTTGTTGTCAACAGTAAAAGGTATTCTTCGGTGTCGAGACCCGAGCCATGATTCATCAATTTGTTTGTTGCAAGTACCCGAAGTACGTCAATGCAAATAGCCAGACTTCTTTTCTCAACACAATCGTTGATACAATTTATTGCTGATTCATGGTGAAGTCAACCTCGATCTGCATGGAGGGTATGTGCGTTACGGCTCAATCAACATCCCTCAGACTGCTCAATCAACATCTCTGAGACGGCCCTCAGTATTCAATATGGACGTCCTCCTTGACGCATTTGTGACGGGGAGGGTCAATATACCGTTGCACAGACAATAGCGGCGAAACAAAACTTTGATCGGTAAGACGTTAGCACTACCGTCAATGGTGTGGGACTTCGTCACCAACGTTCTGTTTGGGCACGGTCACTCCACTTTGTGGAGGGACCGTGGTTTGGGGGATATTTTCTTCGATTACACCAAGGAGCTGTTCGGTTGGAGAGTGTGCAAGGCAATTAGGCGTGTTCGAATCGCACTTGAAGGGAGAGATGTTCTCAAGAAAATAAGTGCTTTACAGACCTCATAATTGAGCGAGATAATGTAGGCGAAGTATTCACCTACTGGCATGAATACATACATACATAAATATATATATATATATATATATATATATATATATATATATATATATATATATATATATATATATATATATATATATATATACCAAAACTTGTTTGTATCTTCTCAGAGGGGTAAAGTGCTCGATGCAGGGATGCAGAGCAATATTACAATAAATATGAGAACACATCAAGTATGTTTGGTACCTATTACTCGAGTTTCACGCATACACGCGATCGTCAGATAGGTAGATTTTATTGTGTGAAATTTGCTTCAGGTGCTTACATATAAGTGTCAGGTTGGGTCAAACCATTTGGTGTTGTGGGTTGGATTGAAATTTGACAAGTAAAATTTGTTTTCGTGTCGGCACTTTGAGACCAACTCGGAACGCTTGTTTAAAATGCTAGATTTATCTGCATTGATTATGAATAGCTTCTCTGTAAGGCAAAGGACAAACCATTTAATATATCATGGTCAATCCTATCAAAAGCAAGTAGTTACTCAAATGTGTCAAAGAAATGCAACCTTTGCCTTACAGAGAAGCTATTCATAATCAATGCAGATAAATCTAGCCTTTTAAACCAGCGTTCCGAGTTGGTCTCAAAGTGCCGACACGAAAACAAATTTTACTTGTCAAATTTCAATCCAACCCACAACACCAAATGGTTTGACCCAACCTGACACTTATATGTAAGCACCTGAAGCAAATTTCACACAATAAAATCTACCTATCTGACGATCGCGTGTATGCGTGAAACTCGAGTAATAGGTACCAAACATACTTGATGTGATCTCATATTTATTGTATATATATATATATATATATATATATATATATATATATATATATATATATATATACACACACACACACACGTATACGTTAACTAACATGTCAAAGATTAAATTAACTAGTTGAGCATAATGTCTGTCTGTCTGTATATATATATATATATATATATATATATATATATATATATATATATATGTATATATATGTATATATGTATGTATCTATGTATGTATCTATGTATGTTTGATTGTTTGTTTATATGTATGCTTGTATGTATGTATGTATGTATGTATGTATGTATGTATGTATGTATGTATGTATGTATGTATGTATGTATGTATGTACTTATATATGTATGTATGTATGTATGTATGTACTTATAATTTTTATATAGTTGGTTTATTACCATGAAAAGTAGTAGTACACTTCACAAGTCATAACAGGCAAATACAAAATTTACATTTCAGTGGTAATGTGGAGCCAGAAAATATAGCTGTTCGCTAGTCGAGCCTGGCCCATTTACAAAATTTAAATTAGTTAGGTAAACACGTACACTGTTATACAAAGAGTTCTACAAGCATTATTTTATATTTATATGATACAAGTTCGATATCAGAGCGAGGTATTCCTGAAAATTCTTACACAATGATGTGACGACTATTGTGATTTAACTAGTTCACTGTATAGGTATTCATGTAACAGATACTCTCTCAGTGCTTTTGTAAAGCTATACCTGGAAGTATGAGCTTTAATTACATTAGGCAACGAGTTCCACAATTGAGCACCCGTGTACGAAATTGCCGATTGACCTTTACATGTGTACATTTTCGGCAGTGTTAAATTCATCCCTACTTTTTGACGGGTGTCATAACAATGATCTACAACTTGGAAATGGTCTATCATGGGATGTGGTACATTTTGATGATATAAATCAAACACAAAATTACCAACAAGCAGCTTGTAAAGCTTATAAACATCTAAGATGCGTAATTTAAAAAATAAAGGTAATGACGGCGTTCTTAATCCAGAAAAAGTTATTGTTCGCATACACATTTTCTGGGTGATAAGAATGGAATTTAAATAGGATGAATACGTATTTCCCCATACTTCCAAACCATATGTAATGTATGGTTGTATAAATGATTTATAAAGTAATACTAATACATTTTGTGGTACAAAATTTCTTATTCTAAAAAGAATTCCAGCTTTCATTCTAATCAGTGCGTTGACTCTGGTGATATGTTGTTTCCAAGTTAGGTTCTCATCTATATTTACACCAACAAATGCCGCTTGGTCAGACTGAATTAAAGGCACACTTTTAACACAAATATTACCATGTAAATACACCGATTTACGTTTGTGCTGAAAAAATACATAGGTGGTTTTCTTAATATTTATAGTGAGCTTGTTTTCATCACACCAACAGGTTACATCTCTCAACTGGTTTTCTACTAGTGAAAGGTCTATACATTTCGTATCACTCGAGTATGTGTGGAAAAGATTCGAATCATCTGCAAACAATCTGAAATCAAAGGAGTCAGATGAATTAGGTAGGTCATAACCAACAGCGTTTTCCATGTCAAGCCTGTTCAGTTGACTAACAATTTCAGCTTCACATGTAGTCCTCATATGTATGCATGTATTAATGTATGCATGTATTAATGTATGCATGTATGGATAGATGGATGGATGGATGGACGGATAATGGATTGATGGATGTTTTATGTATATATGTTCACGTAGGAATACTATTTTTATCCCGCATGCCATAAAAAACTTTTAGAAATAATCTCTTGGGAAATATTAAATTGAAAATGGATTCGGTCTACCGAGGGTTTGAAAGTATTTACTCTAGCATTCGACATTTGGATCAGAATATATATGATTCGACAGTTCTCTAGCTCGTAATCACGATTTCTGGATTCCGTTCGTCACGATCGAAAATTTCTGAAAAATTGGCTGCGCTTATCTTCAACCCACGCAGTGCTGGGATAGCGCTGATATAATGTTCGTGATCTTGAGATTAAGCATGGTACAGTAACAGAGACGGCACTTTCTCCATATAACTTCAAAAAGATTTCAATTTTAGTACCTTGTCCTTCCCACCCGTCCGTCTGTGTCTCTCTTTCATGTCCATTCTCAGTAGTGTGTACATACATCCACACTCAGAAGACTTTTTTCTGTGAGATGCTTATGCTCTGGTATATGTGACATGTGTAAATGGTAAACTCTATTCAACAAGATTGGAACTAATTTAGGATAATTGGATGGTAAAGTAATGTCTGTTTAATCTGCAAATGTAAGCTCATCTGCTTTCCTTTTTAAGTGACACACTTATTTTTATGAGTAATTTGCAATACTGCAACATTCAGCTATAGAGCATCGAACACTTTTGGGAAATTTGAAAATATGAAGATCCATCTATCCTAAATTATTTTCAATCGCGTTATTCCTATCTGTTTGCAGATGGCCGACGTAATATCCCACAGCGACAGTACCTTCGTTTATCCTAAGACAATTATCTTGTCTTTATCTGACTAGAATTTATCTGACTTTCATTAAAATTTAATACAAGAGCCTGTGTCTGTGCAGTCAGCACTCGTGTGCTCGGAAAAAGTTAGGTCTGCAGAGAAAAATAATTTATCAGTCATTTAAGATGGATTGCACATACAAGCTGTGAAAATTGCTTGTTAAATCTGAAATTCAGGAAGTTGTCGTTCGTCTGACACACGTCACAAAGCCAATGGTAATCTTTATACTCCAAAGTTTAAAAGCAATTCAGGTCAATTTTCCATTAAGTTTGCTGGACCAAAGATTTTGAACAAATCCCTTTTCACATAAAAAATAATGAAAGCAGAAACAGGTTCAAAAAAAGAATTCAAACTTTTATCATTAAACCGTTGTAAATAGCCACATGTGTGAAGATTTTTCACTTTTTCAAATTGTTGTAAAATCATCCACCTGAATTCTACACGTAATTTTCTAATTTTCTGTAGAATTGGAGTCTTTTATGTTCTAACGGTTATTTTTCAAACTTGCAGTCACCTGAATACTTAGTACATGTATTTATTAGAGTTGAGGCTAAACTAGATTAGTTAATTTTAACAAACTTTAGCCTCTCACTTCGACAACCTTTGTAAATACATTTATTTCAAATGTATTTCAACATTATAAATTTGAAGTTGGAATGAATAAGGAAAAAGAAAAAAGATAGGAAATTTACGCTTTTCCGTGGACTATCTCGTATATTTAGTATCAGTGGGCGCTCAGAAAACTTAGATCGTGGTTAAAATTTGATATTATGTCTCTTGTAAATTTTCATTCCTGTAGCACCTAGTTTAGGACCTCTCCGCTGCTCTCCCACGGAAAACGCCTACTCCTCCCCAGTCTATGTACAGTTCAAGAACAGATTTGCCCAACAATACAGTACCCCTATAGGCGTCAATGATGAAAACTGTGTACCGCAGTCGTATGTGGATATAGGTATGTTACGCGTAGGGGGCCTAAGTACAGAGACCTCGGGGAACGTAATACTTTCAGTATTATACTAGAGCAGACACAAAGTTGTCAGCTGTGCTCGCCACTTCAGATCTTTATCACAAAATGAAGAATGGCTCTAGACCCGTACTCAGACTACAAGAATGTAGAGAGAGTCTCGTCTAGGTCCAGTACTATCTCTCTTTTTTAAGTCGCTTGACTTTTCTAAGCTACAAATCATAACGCGGTCATCAAATTTAATATTTACCTTGCACTTGGTCTAGCTATACTTGTGATGCATTCATTCCAAGTTAAGAACATTCTTCGTACGTGAGTTATGTCATGTACTCTCCAGGTGAGGGACGCTAAAGTCAAATGAATTTTATTACTCGATCCAAATACCATGCATTCTAAGGCAAACAATACTCAATATGTCGGTAAAATGAGCAACATGTACAGGTACACGACGAACGGACCCTCCCTCTCCGACCCTGTCGCTCCATTTGGCTGAATAAGATTATTTCAAAGGAAAGACGTATAACTCTTCACAGGCGATGTTGTACATACATTGTATGACATGTGTACAGTACAGAGGAGCGATACATATTTGATCCATTGACGTAATAAACTGTCATGCCGATAAAACCTTCACTTGGACTCACGGTACGCGTATCGTGCCATTCAAGCCGAACTGAATGTAATTCAATGTACTTCGCACCTCGAAAATAAAAGACTAAAGCCTTTGCTCAAACTTTTCCCAGGCAAACTTTAAACCATTCTCTTTCAAAGGCAAGAATAAAAATCGGCGTCACTGTGCAAATTTTGGAACTAGAGAAACAAATTACCCAATATTTATATTTCTATATATTTGAACTCAAAGTGACCGCCATCCCTATGTTATCTGTATGGGGGAAATTAAAATTCCCAATTTTCCTGATATGGATATCACTATTCTACTGTAAGGCGTTCATAATAATTTTATTGTATATATACAAATTTATTACCATATTATGCTATGACCATTATATTTATTCGTATTTACTGTCCATTCAGTTTCAAGTGACAGTCTTCCTATCTTGCTGTTCTTACTCGTCTTGATTTTCGATTTATCGATTATTGTTGTCCTATGTATCGATTACTGCTCTCTCTCTCTCTCTCGCTCGAGTTGATTTTTGATTAATTATCAATCGCTTTCGAAGACGAAGTGTCTCCCCGCGGTACATTGACCTCTCTGCAAATTTTCTATCGTCGATGCTGGACATATCTTGTGGAAGGTATCTCGGTGATGCAAAACAGAACTTGTGAGAATAGTTTGACTAAGATTAAAGTTTAATCGATGATACATTTTGATAGAACCGCTATCGATTCGTGTTGTTGAGTTCTTGTCCCCATTTGAAACTTCCTGATGGCCAGATCGCGAGCTGACGATTATGAATTATGTATCTTTTACACCTAAGCCCTATCAGTTATTTCTCTCCATAGATGTTTCTTTGCAACCTGGTTTAAAAATACATTTTTGTGATCTGATACCGGCGTGACGCCGGTATACGTGAATCCATATATATATATATATATACACACATATATATATATATATATATTATATATATATATATATATATATATATATATATATATATATATATATATATATATATATACATATATATGTATATATATATATATATATATATATATATATATATATATATATATATATATATATATATATATATATATATATATATATATATATAGGCAATAATTGAATTTAATCAGTTTGGTTCTTTCATCGCCCACTTACATCGAAAGCACTATGTTCGTCACGTTCAAACTAGCATGACAGTACGACGAGTTAGAGGCTGGCGTTCTACATATTTTACAAAGGGAGAAAAATACTGTGGTGTATCTGAACCCAATAGTACCTGTACATTCTATTGTCTGTGACCGTACCCTACACAGTACCTGAACCGTATACCCATATTTCCGTATTAGAACATTCTTTATGTGAGGAATTTCGGACTTCCCCCATTCCCCGGTACCCGACCCAATATTAGTTTGATTACAATCTTTGCACATTGTCTACGAAGCAAATTGCATGACTGTTGGCGTTCAACAATACGGGGACTGTAAAATGGAAGAAGGCATTTATAGGGTAAGCTTAATATATATTATAGCCCAAACATGGGACTATGTGCCGAGGGTAGGTGACCATTTGCCCGACGTAAGGAGGGCAAATGGTCTCCTGCCCCGAGGGTACATAGTCCCATGTTTGGGCTATAATGTTTTTATTACATGCCTCTCTTACAAAATTTTCACTCAAAATATTTAGGTTTATTGCCAAATGATGAACAAATGCTTTATTTCCATCTTAGACGAAAATCCGTTAAAAATCGAACGATTTTCATCATCGAATGGCGCAATGATATATTTAAACTACTGTTATGCGGTTTATCAATTTTTTTCTGCAAAATTTTCAAAAACCGGATTTCCTATGCAAAACATGAAATTTCGACATTTTTACATAAAAAAGTTGTCAAGTTGAAAATAGTTCCGGTTCACTTTCAGTCCAATGATGACAATGCGGCCCGCGACGTCATCGACGAGTTACCATTGAATCCTATGGAGCGCGCGACGTTCGATATACGAGGCATGTAAGCTTATGACTTATAAAGGGGCAGTCCGTAGTCCGTAGTTCTCGCATTATTGCTTGTTTACATTGACGGTCTGAGTGGCTTAAAGGTTTTGATCTGCTTTGAAAGTTGTGTTCAGTTTATCACTATTTGTTGAGAGATGAAGGGAGAAAAGATCTACCCCTTTAAAGGGGTATGGGTCGTTAAGTGCGCATGTGCAAATTTTGCAAATTTGCAAAAAATTATTTTACACAAGTCGACAATGGTTTCAGGATCAGCGTGATGGCAATTTTCTACCCTAGCAAATCTGCTTTTTACCTCCGTGTCAAAAATGAAATTACGTTCATGAAAAACTGTTAACAAGTCGGCTCGTACATGCAACCTCAAGCAAGAGTGCGCCTGAAAATAGCGACAAGCGCATGTCTGTGTGTACCGATCTCTGGCCCAGACTGTCTTGCAAAATTTGGTCGTTTCATACTGTAAAAAAACTCATTTGCATTACAGACGCTCGAGAAAGCACATCTAAAAGTATTTCACCGAATATCATCTGTAATATGTAATTTTTGCAGCCAAGACCACGATATAAAAATTGTCGCTTAAGACTCACATATTTGGCATGCTCAACCATCGTTCGCTCGCACGGGTACGTTCGTTACTTTCCATTAACTAGCTGATTCTGATTTCGGGGAGCATCCAGCTGCCCGGACAAGAGACATTGGCAAGCGGAGATGATGCTCAACCTGCAAAAGGCCGGTACAGTAGCTGTAGCTTTTGATAATTTGTCCCCTCAATTTTTGTTTTGTATGTTCATTGCAAGTTGTAAAGTAAAGGTGGACAACTGGGATGAAGTAAGAATTTTACACCCCATTTTATTCATTTATCTACATGAAGCGAAGGAAAAATTAACCATCCATGTAACTAAAGTATGACCCTGACCTATATACGAACTCACGCATGCGCAGCAGTGCATTGTCCTGAACTAAGCGGGGAAATTCCCTGCTGAGTCACACACAACATGTTTATACATGTACGGGAAATTCCGTGTGAGTCATCACCATCAAACTAGCCTATATAAAGGGACTTTTACACCCGTTGTCAGTCCGGCCGGTCGCGGAGTCTAGCTGATGTTGAACACGAAGTTCCTATCGGGGCGAACTTGTTCACCCGATAGATAAAATTTTAGTAATTTCCTCTGAACTTAAAATGTGACGGAAGACCATTACTTCAAATAATATGAGACGTTTCAGATGAATGGTACTGATATCTAAAGTGTTCACTCTTTTATCTCTACGTACAAATGTAGTTCCTAAGTCGTTCTCTATTCTATTCCCACCAACAAAACATTCAATACTCATTTCCCCTCCCCGATCTTTATCGATACTTATGATAATATCACAAGTTGTTCTGTTATCTGTTTTCATAGCATAATATCCAACCAAATCGTCAAATTCATCTCCAGTAGCTAACTTTACACATCTAATGAGAACTGTACCATGTTGAAGTATTTTCATATTATCAGTCATCTGTTGATTTACGTCTGTAAAGTTAATTCAGCTGCTTCATCACCGTCACTTTTAAGACCCAGTTTCTTTAAAGTTGTGTCCCAAAATAATCTAACTGGAACTCCGCTAGCTGTATACGAGCAATAATTCTCCCCCTCGTTTATCCACCTTCTTAGTGTATTATCTGCCTTCATTATTGTATTAAGAGGACTAATTTTAAGGTGAATCGGTATACCAAGAAGTGCAATATATGGATTCGTAGGAGTAAGCCAACTACGAAAATCTAGCAACTTATATTTATTTACATTGCTATCAAAATAAATCACATTCGGAGTTCCTGGGCTGTGTCAGCAACACCTCCTGCAATTTCACTATCCAATATATCTAAGATGTTACGCGGCACATTATAAGGCATGAATTTCTGACTAGCCGAATCCCATGTCAGAGCAAAAGGAGTAGAATCATTCGAAGCCTTTGTGGCGTCAATTACAGTTTCATCAATGTCTTTAAGTTCGGAAAATTCTACAGCATGTTCGTGGGGGTGGCGCCGCGGCATTGGCTAAAACGAAATATTTTCGCGGTCTTTATAACGAAGGACGTAATCCTTATTATGATTAGCAGCCATCTTAGTATTATTGTAACTTTAACATCACTCAGATCTTCAAGCTCAAGATTTTGCATACGAATTGTACCTAGACGAAGCCACTTGGATCAGACATACTCCGTAGGGGACCTATATACAGTGAAAATTAAAATAATACCTTGTAATATACACTACACAGTCATGGCTTCAGCAATAGGAATGACAGTTCTCGGTGCTGTATTAAATGCAACGGCATTCACAGGAGGAAATATTATCGGACAAAAGCTTTCTGGGAATGGTGAGGCTCTTATTGAAGAGAAAGTCCGACATGATAAAGCATTAGAAAAATTTGAACATGATCGCAACGTATGGTCAGAAAAAAGATTACTACAGGCTGACTGGGAAAGAGAAAATCAGGCAAAGGACGCGCATGCTGCGGCAGAATTAGAGATACAGATGCAGAAATCCTGGAAGAAGCAGAAGCGGTGCAAAACAACTCTACGTCAAGTCCAGCGCAAGCGTTAGCGCAATTCTCAGATTATTATCAACCCAGTCCTGAGCAAAAGAAATATGAGATGATCTATATTGCTGGAGGATTGGTCGTGGGATGGTTTATCTTCCGATAGGGTTACACCGGCCCCGCTTCAGAACGACTACAGCAATTCAATACAAAAGCTAATTGGCCAGTTATTGAAATCGATCATGTTCCCATCCTGATCTGTTATCCAGATACGCATTGAATTCATGTAATCTCCCCCTTTTCTCAATGGCATAGAAATTGCTCCGTTTTTAAAATCGTAAGTAACCTTTTCACTTATTTCTCTCGTATCCCGGATGGGAAGTATTTGTAAACAGTTCGATACTTTCCCCTGTATGTATCCTCCGGAGGCACCCGAACCAAATGAAACATAATTTCCAGTAACATCGACTACATCTGAATGAACTATATATTTAGTGACTGTTAAGAAATCCACTTTCTTCGGACTAATAGTACTTTTTATAACTGGGTTGTCCTCAGGTTTATCTGAAAAACCAACTACGTTGGCAAAGCTACCTGTAGCATTGAAATAGACTTTAATATCTTTAGCCAAAGTTAGATAAACATGGTTTGTCGGCAGATGTTTTTCAAAATTAATTTTTTGCTTCAACCCGATGCTTTGTTTAACGTATCGATATTGTAGTTACCTGGACGTATTGATTTAGTCTTCTTCGGTTGGTCACCTTCTTGATATTTTATTACATTATTCGTCGATGTTATGTTATGCCATGAATTATATAGTCCGCACTCTAGCAGTCTTATCTTCGTAAACTGTGTCGTGTCAATGCAAGGTAAAAATTAACAGTGACTGGTTCACCTGTTTGACTTCAATCCAAATGATCATTGTTGTACGTTGTATATATTACTAAGTATAAATGTTCGATGAATATTATTATTACGAAGTATAAGGTTCTGCAGGAATAATATTTTTCTGTTCAAGGAGATCTTTGGTTGCTACAGCGGCAGCAGTCGCACCGCCTAATTTTGCCAATCGAATTAAATTGGTCGACTTGGATCGCCAACCTCTATTTTCAGAAATTTGCTGGAGATCATAAGATATCCCATCGCAAGTCCTGCGATTACAATACCATCGTACATTGTGTTTACAACTGTTTTAATATCCATGATTGCTGACTAGTATATAAAATAAAAAATAAAAATAAAAAATATGGGGAGTTAATCCATCTCATACAATGTAGAGGAGCTGGAAACCTCTCCCTCCCCCTCCCCCCTCCCCCTCCCCTGTCGGAACTGTTCCGGATGGAGCTTCTACGTGCTCTGTTTTTTTCGCTTTCTGGGGAGGCCGAATGGGACAGGGGGTATGTCGAGCACGCCCCCAATATAGTCCTAATGCAGTCAATGAAACTCCCACAATTCCTAAAACAAGATAACATTTATTATACCAGCGTGAATTATTATCACACTGTTCTTTCATTGTAGGCGGTAGGTCTGCTACCGCATCGCTCCCCCCCTCCCCCCCTCTCCCCCCCACCATTGCTTGGCGTTTCTTCTCCTTGTTTTGCCTGTTCCATTCCGCTAATTTCTTGCCCGCAGCAACTCTCCCTGGATGCTTCGGCGGCATTGTAACTTTCTCTATGTTGCGCTGTGACGGAGTCGGGAAGGTCGTCGTTTGCGTGTGGAGGTCGTTTCCGTTTGCTGAGTCGGCGAAGTTGAATCCATTTATTTCAGGTACTATATTAAACCCGATTTTTTTAAAATTTAAATGTTTACCCGTAATTAAAACCGGTGGAAACTAGAGCAAGTATGGGGCCCACGTGTACGCTATCCGTCCTGATAATCGTTTTATTTCACTGTTTAGAATAAAATCCTTTTTAAGATCAGTGGCATAGTTATCTCGATCATCGATTGGAACTACCTGACTAATTGCGCGGGCTCCTAGATCTATGAAACTTTGAGTGATATTATCACTTATAAGAGAACTGTATTTCGCTTCATAGACTTTAATGCTTTATTCACCGTTTCATCTCCCCATTTTTCTACGTCAGCAATTGAAATCTCCTTACCAAAAAATAACTTACTTTGTCCACTTGCGATGACACAGAGTATTTTTTCACGCTTTGTTTCTATTATGGATCGAGCGTCTGAAGTCCGAAGACCCTTCGGAACGCGTATTTGCCGCTGCCGATGACTTTATTAAATTCTCCATTGTTTGCAGTATGTTATCTATTCTTAGTAAAAAATAAAAAATTCGTTTAAACCTGAATCCGAAATAAAGTATTAACATAGTCTGGAATGTTAGTACCCCTAACAGAACCGTACCGACAGGGATTCCGACAGGGATTCCGAGAAAATTCTCCTCCATTTAAATCTATCTGTATATAGAAACACGAATAATGAGTACAGACCTATTCCCAGTTGCTTTTCAATTGAATAAGACGAGCATACCGACAGTACAGCATGCTGATACCCCCCCTTCCAAACCGGACGGGGGAATAAAACCTATTCTCATGGACTTAGAAATATATGTAACACCGACAGATAAATTTACTTTTCATCCTCGGGATATATTAAAGATAACGTAATCACTCATCGAACAGCTAAAGAAAGTAATGTCTGGTTGGGCAGTCCAAACATGAAATACTGGGACCAGCAATTAAATTTCGCCGTATGGTGCAGCACTACTGGTTGCGGTATATCATTCGCCCATCTCTTTGATAAGAAATTTCCGCCCCAAATACGATCATTCTGCCGTTTCCATGTATATTTTACAATACGTCGGATCCTTCACGAAATGGGCGTTGCACTTCCAGACGATACCCACACCTTCAAAGCGGGCGACAATCCATACAATCTCGTTCAATATGAACTTCTATGTACAGAATTTGGAAATATAAGCCCAACGAAGTCCGACTTTCGTTATCGAAAAGGTCAAAATAAGGGTCTTGGTTATGGATATGAATATTACACTAATCGTGGGCCCGTTAGACAGCCAAAAGCGATATACAACGGTCGGGACTTTTTCCTCTCCTCCGACGGAGGCGTTTTCTATACACATACCATTTTTGGAAAGAAAAAACATGTACTGCCCGACAAAGACAGACCACACTATTATTTCTTCCGAAATGATGGATCGGAGGGACAATACAATAGTTTCATTCCTCTGAAGGGAGACTCGGGACTAACAAAGGCCGGTCTCGCCCGCCTCAATGAAAGCCTTGAAGCCTACGTATATTGCATACTTGGCGCACAAGCAAATATTCGTAGTACCATAGTGGGCGATACTGGCAGTGCACAGCAAGTCCGAAAAGAATTCGGTGTTCTCCTCGAAGATGAAATTCGCAATACCGACAAAGTAATCAGTTATCGGCGATATCAAGACACAATAATGAATACTGGTGTGAAACTTGATATGGCAGTCTCGCCCAATTTACTTCTCTTACCGTCTGAGATGGTCATCCTTTCGGGCCCGGCAATCTCGGGTTATAATAATGAATTGCAATACGCAACAGAATCTATGTCCTTCGGGGTGAACGGTGATATAAACACGGAAGTTCGAGAAAGTGCTATACACGAGATGGAAGGAGGAGGGGAGGGGGGAGATCCTGTGAAGTGGCAGGACGAGCCCGGAGAGTCACCACCACCTCACAATGACACGACTCGGTCCCCGAAGGCCCTTCGGAACGCTTCGGAACGGGCAGCAGCAGTGACCGGCGCAGACCCTATTCATGAATATGGTAAAATTGGTTTGTTATCTTTAGCAATATTCATTACATTAATGTACAGTATATAGATCCGATGTATGCAACTGTACCATTCAACATGATTGTAACTGGACCAACAAATTCTGGCAAAACGGAATATGTAATGGATCTCCTCACCGGTCCGTACCTAGGAAAATTCGAATATATAGTTTTCATTTGTCCGACATTCATGAACAATAAAACGTATAATAAAAGATTCATTTTCACCGATGACAATGTGTTTGTGTTTCCAGTCGGACTCGATGCTGTGGATGATACACTAGCCTTCGTACGGAACGAATGGGTCGGTACAAACACTTTAATAGTACTCGACGACTGCGCCGCGTCCAAAGATATGAAGAAGCGCAGTGACGTTTTAGTCAAACTTGGTTTCAGCGCAAGACACGACGGACTATCTGTCTGGGTTCTGACTCAACAATATACTAGTATTAGTAAACCATTTAGGGAAAACATACAGATGTTAGTACTATTTTACACACCGAACAAGATAGACAACAAAACTATTATAAAAGAATATGGAATGGAGGTGTCAGAACGGGAGGCCACGGACCTGGTCAGACAATTGAAAAGTAGGCCATTCAGTAAACTAGTATTTCATTTACGGCATCCGTACGACATAAAATTTTTCGTATAATATAGCAATTATGGAAGCTGAAGCCGAAGGTGACAACACCGAAGGTACTCTTAGAGAATTATATTACAACCCGAAAACTGGTTTTGGAGGTGTGCAAAAATTGTATGACGCAGCACGGGCCAGCGGACTGAAAGTGACCAAGAAAGAGGTGCAGGAGTGGTTAAAAACTCAGCTAACCTATAATCTACATAAACCGGTACCTCGTACTCGTGGCGCGTTCCGAAGGGGCCGGCGCGTTTTCGTAACATCGATAGACGCTCAGTGGGAAGCTGATCTCGTGGAATTCCCTTCATCATTCGCAAAAGAGAATAAAAACATTCGATACATGCTAACAGTAATCGATGTGCTCAGTAAATACGCATGGGCCAGGCCGATACAGTCAAAAACGGCTGATGATACGTTAGAGGCGCTACAAGACGTGATTAAGAAATCCGGGAGAAGGCCCGACAAACTTCAGACAGATGAGGGGCGGGAATTTACGAACCGAAAAATGCAGGGGTGGTTGGAGGAGTCGGGAATTCACTGGTTTCACACCTACAGTGACAAAAAAGCTAGCGTCGTTGAACGTTTTAATCGGACTCTTAAGACGATGATGTGGAAATACTTTACATATAAACAGACACGTTCCTGGCTTTCTATTCTACCCCACCTTCTCGAGAATTACAATAACACCGTTCACGGAAGTATCAAAATGAAACCCAGGGACGTAACAGAGGACAACGATTGGCAGGCATTTTATACACTATTCGGTCCTGAGTTGGCAGCCGGGGAGCCAACCCTGAATTCAAGCCGGGAGAACGTGTCCGAATTACAAAATACAAGACCACTTTTAAGAAAGGATATTTACCAAATTGGACAGAGGAGATTTTCGTAGTTTCAAAAGTTGTGTACGCAGCTGGCTTGGGAACACCACCAGTTTACAAAATAAAAGATCTGAATGGAGAGGAAATACTCGGCACTTTCTATTCTGATGAACTCAGAGCGCCCTTTCGGAAGGTGCCGACGAGCTGTACAGAGTAGAACGAATTTTGAAGACGAAAAAAATTAGGGGAAAGAAATATTATCTGATAAAATGGCGCGGTTATCCGGAAAGTTTCAATAGTTGGGAGCCAGAGGAAAATGTTATTAGTACTACGTAAGTACTTCGTAAGTTCCTGTGCTGGTTCTTGTCAAGTACTACGTAAGTTCCTGTGCTGGTACTTGTCAAGTACTAACGTAAGTATTTACGAAAGTTATTCAATAAGTACCATGGAAAAAGTCTTAATTTCTTGAAAGAAGAAAGTGTCAGTTTACCACCTCGCTTCCACCACCTGGCCAAGTATTTATCATGTACTGTCGTAAGTAATGTTCACTTATTGCATCTTTTTCGGCAGTATGTGGATGAGGTGGTACCTCAGTTCCTGAACATATTAAGTTTGCAAGATCTTCAAAGCGACTTCTCATGTTGCCACGGTCCGTTCTTTCGAGCGCCCCTTTTTCAGCTTTATCAATAAGTTCTGGCTGAAGTATAATGTACACAACTGACATGAACCATAGACAAGTAACTCCAAAGTCCACCCTTTTCATCATATCAAGTGCTCGTAAGTCAAACGGAGCATTATAAGCACACACTGTTTCACAAGCATTAAGAAGTTTGTGTAGGTTCTTGAGTGAGACTCGACGTTGTTCTAGTTGTTCTTGACCAGGTGGATAATAAGCTTTTTCAAGTTCCTCCTCCTCGAAACCGTCTATTAAAAATCCCTGGCTGCCGCTATCGCGTGAGCTGCCCCATGCAATTCCAAAGTCAAAAGCTTGTGGAAAATCTACTGGTCCGACTGTCTCTGTATCAATCGTTGGATTAAGTATATTCTTGAGAACTTCAGGCGTAAGGGGCTGACTAATTACCAAACATGGAAGCCTGTAGTCGTGGCAAATTTCTAAGAAAGTCTGTTTGAACTTGTTGTGAATCTCTTCTAGTTCTTTTAAGGCGGTACCGGTGATTTCGTACGACCTGGCTCGAGTCAACACATTCCGCCTGCAATAATCCCAAGGCATATCTTTGAATATGATAATGAAACTATGCAAATGGTCAAATGCTCTAGAAACAATCTTTTTTTCTTCCCACTCCGTGGAAACGCCCCGGATTCTAGAAAAAGTTAGATGTTGAATTATGGAAGAGTCACAAATAATGTAGCGTTCCGAAGGAGAGGTCCTCCCAGCCCGACATTGTAAACTAAGAGTATGTTCTATAAACTGATTCTGAAAATCGGCAATCGAAACGGGGGTGACACGCCATTATAAAGTCGGCAATGTTGCTAGAAAAACTAGTGTCAAATTCTGGTACGTGAGACGCAGACAAATTTACTGCATCGTAACTCTTACCACTTCCAGTTGGTCCATTTATGAATATGTATGACATTTTGGGGATACTATATCATAGAAATTTTTTTTAAAATTTTTTTTTTTATTAAGATATATACGATAAGACAATGACAATCCTTTCTATTTCAGATGCAATAAAAATACTTGAAACCGGAGAAAACATCAAAATTGATGATGGAGGCAAATTAGTATTTGGTGAATATGTAGATCCTATTATATATGTAGACAGTGAGCTAGAAGTGGTTTTCCCCATCGGACCTAAGTACGGTTCTAAAGATCCTGCTACATGCGATGAAATGTGTGTCCGTTGGCAACCGAGTCTTCAAAAGTTTACCGATTTAATAGTATTCCGTACCCTAGGTGAAAGTTTCGATGCAAGCACTGCTAAAAGTTATGCTGCAAGCCTGGCCGCTCACTCCAAGAATCCTATCGGAACGAATTCCTGCGGATTTTACAATCCATCTAAAGTGTATCAGAAGCGAGGGAGCGGGGGCAGCCGGGCATGAGGTATTTTAAATTTCAGTTTAAAAGAGGGAGAGGGAGAGGGAGAAATCACGATTTCGCTACATGTATTGATATGGTTCAAGAAATGACTGCGGTTTTAAAACAGTGAGCCGTTACTACCAGTCCGAGAAAATCCTGCTATTGTACCTCGTAATATCCGAAAAGGTAGTAAGATAGAATTCTTAGCATTTAAACCGCGCTTAAGTAAGCGTGCCCTTTCTTTCACTGTTGAGAGATTAATATTTTGTGCTGCGCCTAATAAACCAGAAATTCAAGATGTGGAAGAACTAGTCGACTTAGAAAGATTAGGTGAGATATATAAACAAATAAATGCTGTCAAAAATATTATAGTGGATTTTGATGACCCATCATAGAATAATTATTTTTTCATTTTAAAAAATTTTTAGGATAGTATATATCATAAAGATTATTATGGCCCGTCGATTACATACAGCATTCAAGGGAGCAGTTTTACGAAAAGAATTTCCTGAAGTCAAGCGAGTCAAGGATATCGGGGAGCTGGTGGATATTGAAGGTATGGTCAAAGAAACGGAACGAAAGATGTACTCTGTTTATACCGAAATGGAAGTCAAATTATCGGATCCGAAAACTGGTAATACACAACCGCGTTCATTGTATGTTAAATTAAATGATACATACACAAAAGATGTCAGAGGATCGGGATTGGATGTGGGGCAACAATTAATAGATCGCTACGATCGTATGCTTGATACAATTGAAAATGTTGAGGGTTCTGGTCTCGTTCTCGAGGAGATACTTAATTTGAAGTAATTCTAGTAGAAGTTTTACTCGGGGCTGGGGCTCCTACGGGAACGGAACGAGTCCAACTTCCCAGATGGTTAAAAAATAAGCATTGTGTGAGCGATCTGGTGCTACCTTCGGGCAGCGAGAACTGTTTTCAATACGCCATCGTAGCAAGTTTAAAGTTGACCGACCCCGAGTTTCGTGAAAAGAAATGTGGTCAGGTAAGGAGAAAATGGAATACGTACGCCCCATTTATTGCTGACTACTGTTGGGAAGGTATTCCCTTTCCTACGCCCGCCGATCTGACTATATTCAAGCGCTTCGAGCAGCAAAATCCAGGCATCAAACTTCAAGTATTTCAGATCTACGAAAATGATCCGCTCCCCGTCCGACATAACTGTGTTATATAGTGCCCCTGGCGGAGCCCCTGACGGAACCGTTCCGATAAGGGAAGGTGAAGCCCGTTCCGAAGGCGGAGCCCGTTCCGAAGGTGATAGGAATCAAATAGCAAATATCTTACTGATAGTTGGCGAAGACGGCGGCCGTTCTCACTTCGTACCAATTACTGCGGAAAATCGCCTTCGTAATTCTCGTACTAATCGAAAGAATGAGCGCAGACGGAAGTGTATTTGCCCGGTTTGTAAAAGAGGTTTTAAGTCAACAGAAGAATTAGAAAAACATCAGGTATACTGTGGAACAGACACTGCCCAGCCAGATTTTCCTAAGGAAGTGTGTCAATTTGAAGGACATCGGAAGAAGGTTCCTTCTCCCTACGTCGTCTATGCAGATACTGAGGCAATTATTGAGAAGGGGACCGGTCGACACATTCCAATTTGTCTTTCGTATGTTATGGTGGAACGGGGCCCGGGCCGACCCACTGTTTATGGTAAAAGAACATTCACAGGTCTCTCCTGTGTTACAGACTTTCTAAAGGATATGAAAGAACGGGCCGAGTATTATTCTAAATCGTATTATTGGAAAATAATACCGATGAGGGATCCTTCTAATTACCGGCGCGACGGATGTGATCCAGTCTGTATTGCATGTGGAGAGCCGGCAGGATACCGAGTAGTGAAGGAGGAGGCGACCTTCTATGCGAAGGATGCCGGCCGTCGAGAACCATTCCTATCTACTTTCACAACCTCAAGGGATACGATGGTTCTTTTATTTTGAAAGAATTACATGAAATCGACGCCGGAGGGGGACCAGAGCCTAAAATCATAGCTAAGACGAGCAATGGAGGAATTATGGGTCTCTCGAAAACATTTATTTTTCACGCCTCAATTGTTGTTTCCGGAGGGAAGAGGGAGATAAAGAGACGTTTCTTTTCTATAAAGTTTATGGACAGTGCTCAGTTGATGATGGGGTCATTGGCGAAGTTGGCAAAAACTGTGCCGGACCACGGATGGACGGCAGTACCACTTACGTACCCGGACATTCAAAGGGCGAAAGGTTTCTTCCCCTACGAATATTTAGACTCGGTTGACAGACTGGGAGAGGGTGAGCTCCCGGAGAGGGAGGAATTTTATAGCGAATTGACGGAAGAGGGATTTCAGAATCTGATTATGAGCATTCATTGAAGGTGTGGGATGAAGTGGGATGTAAGACGATTCGTGATTATATGGAATTCTATTGTGAGACGGACGTTCTCCTTCTTGCAAATATATTCGAAAATTTCCGCGACACATGTTTAGAAGCGTACAAGTTAGATCCGGCCCATTACATGTCGGCGCCCGGCTTGACATGGGATGCTATGTTACTTTACACGGGTAATAAATTTGGGCTCATTCAAGATGCTGAGCAGATGAATTTCGTACAACGGGGAATTCGAGGAGGTATCAGCCAGTGTAATATTCATTATTTACAGACAAATCATCCGGCTTACGCTGGCCCCGCCGGCGGGAATTACGATCCGGAGAAACCGGTGACCGAAATAAAATATCTCGATGCAAACAATCTCTACGGCTGGGCAATGAGTCAGGCAATGCCTACGGGCGGACTTCATTGGATGACGATGGAAGAGTGGGAGGAATGGGCCTCCGGCGGGGCCCGAGACGGTGGAGCTGGCGGAGCGTGGGGACCTGGCGCCACCTTTCCACCAAGTTTTCTAGAAGTAGACTTAGAATACCCAGCCGAATTACATGAAGAACACAGCGATTTGCCATTAGCACCGCATCACTATGAATTTCCGAGGCAGGGCGGTCGACTGATTACAAGTGTGATGGATAGAGAGTCCTATGTCTTACACTACAAGTTGCTGGAATTCTATCTTCGGATGGGAATGAGATTGAAAAAGATTTATCGGGTGCTTGCTTTCGATGAAGCTCCATGTCTCGCGAAATATATCGACTTTAACACTAAAATGAGGGCAAACGGGAAGACAGATTTCGAAAAGAATTTCTATAAGCTGATGAATAATGCAATGTTCGGTAAGACAATAGAAGATGTTCGAAAGTACAGAGACTTTAAATTTGTTTCGGACTGGAACGGCACGGATAGTGGACGTAAAAAGATTCAGAAGTATAATCCAAAGATGAAACATATAACTTTCATAACTTCCGAAGAGGATGGGTGATTCCTGCGACAGTGCCCTACTGGAACTGAAAACGGATGAGCATAGATATGTAAAACCAGTTTCATCAGCGCCGCAGTACTCGAACTTTCTAAGCTGCTTATGTATGAGACGCATTACAATTACTTTCGGGTCAAGTTCCCTGGAATACGATTAGCCTACATGGATACTGACAGTTTTGTTTACAGTGTACCAATACCCTCCCCGGACGTAACTTTCAATGATATAGTCCGAGAAGATGTTGAAAAGAATGGTGAGAAGTCTATATATGATACTAGTGGGATGAGTGGACCCATGGTGGCCCCAACTTTCCGAAGATTAATAAAAAAGTGATAGGTAAATTAAAGATGAGTTGAATGGTGAACCTATTCTTGATTTTGTCGGCATACGCTCGAAAGTGTATGCTTTTCGAACTCCAACTTCGGAGACGAAAAAAATAAAGGGGTGAAAGATGTTTGTGTTAGAAACATTTAAACTTTGAAGATTATAAAGATCTATTTGAAACTGGGAAGAAGCCGGAGCCGGCACAATTTGTACAGTTTGTACGGAAAAAGGCTGGAGAAATCCGTAGTGAAAAGCGCAGTAAAATCATGATGGCGCCAAATGATATAAAACGTGTGCAGCTATATAATCTAGACACGGGCGAATGGTTGGCAGAAACATGGCCGATAGGACGGACGGGTCATGGTCATGGTTAAAATTGTAAAGACTTTAATCTACTATTTTCAATAGAGACCAGGGCATCACTGATAACATAAATGTGGGCAAATATATTATCATTGTGAGCGTCATCGCCACCCCACGCGGTATCTTTCTTCAGGATCTCAAGTTGAATTCCGTCCTTTGTGTTCATTACTTTTAAACCATTTCCATGAAACTCAATATCTTTAAAACTACGCAGATCGATAAACAGACAGAATTTATTCTTCAAATAATCGGCCTCATCTATATCAATTTCACACCAATCTTTATCTTCAGCAAAATACCGTCGCACCTCTCGCCAAATTGTCTTGGTATCATCTTCTGAGCGTACACTTTATTTGCAATGCCTTCAATCATTACAGACACAGATTCAATGGATGGGTTAAAGAAAAGTTCACTGTTCAGTTCTGACTGATTCTGATTTTTAGTGAAGAGTATAGCGATACCTCTAATGCTACGTCGTGGTACATTTATATTTTCATTGATAACCGTGTCCGATTCTTTGAATGGGATTTTTCTAAAATAATGTATATGCTCGTAAAGGTAACTTTTTCCACCGTTGTAATAACCAGCAGTTGACCTCGCGAGATTGAGGTCAGAAATCGTCTCGTATTCCATTTGAATGTTTTTTAATTTATAATTGGTTGTAATCAGTTTATTACTGACAAGTAATTGGGGGGCGGGTGCCAACGTAATTTCCCATTCAATATGACTCCCTAACGCTTTTGGATATGCAACTCCATGGCCTGTTATGAGGGGATGAGTGAGACGAATAGCATATTTTGTTTTATATGTGTCGAAAAGTAAATTATCGCCCACGACGGCGGCATCTGCATCGGCCGCGCCACTTCTCAATTTTCTTAGATTTTCGTTCTGAATTCCGTACAGTGTCATGTTCGATCTCTCCTTTTTATGTTTGAAGAGATCACGATAGCATTCAATGAGGTTATATTTACTCAAATCGGAAAGTGCCTGGCCCTCAAATGTGAGTTTCATACTCTCCACCAAATTTTTTGCAACATTTTGTACTACACGGGTAGTTCCACCTCCCATTACTTCGAGATCAAAAACCAGGTCGAAAGTATCTGGAACTAAGAGTACTCCGCTTTCTAACTTCGGACATCGTATGATAAGTGTCTGGCCTGATCTGCCTCACTTGGATTATGAGCAACCACATGATGAGTTCTTTCTGACTTCGTTCCATTCGGTATTCGGTTGGTGAAAGTCGGTGATAATGTTCTATCGTACCCCATTTTTCGTGTAATGTATATAGTAGAAGAAAAAAAGAAAATAAATCACATCTTACATTTCACTTCGTGTATATAATAACTTAGAAGAAAAAATCACATCTTTACATAAATATTTCCGTCTGCCTGAAAGATAAATCGATTGCCTGTGTCGCGAATCAATCGAAGAACCCAATATTCTTGGAGATGATGAGCCTCTTGGTCATCCTCAGTATCCTGGAATACAGCTATGAATTCTAGTCGCTTAAAGAAGTTAGTCTTTTGACATTCCTTCACGAAAGCTAATATGTTATGATATAGATTATCATCTTTGAGTCTGACACCTGGATTTGCTCGAAGTATATGTCGATTTACTCGTCGGAGTTTGCACCATTCCAATTCGACAGAGAAACCAAACAGGTCTTTATTTTTGGAAAGAAACTTTGCAATATTCTTTTCACCAAACATGTTGATGCCGTAGGGAGTGTCATATATTAATACATAATTTTATTTATAATGACTAATGTTAATCCAGTTAAAATATCCATAGCTGTTCTCCGACAAATCCGACAACCGATCCTGCTGTTTTTAATAGAAAACTGACAAGGGAGCCGATTAAACCTGGTATTGCAGCAGCACTTTTTGCGGCCAATGTTTTTAACCATTCACCAAATTGCTTTACAATTTCTTTCGCTTTTGTATATACTTTGGGCGGACCTGAACCAGACCCGCCAGTTCCTGCTCCTCCTCCCCCTCCTCCTCCTCCTCCTTTAGTCACAGCCAGGGCAATTGTTGATATTGTCATTCCAAGGGCAGTCAGTATTGCAGCGATTGTAATACCATTTCGTTTAAATAACTCTGTCAGCTTCAGCCTGAGTGACAATTCTGGATCAGAAATTACATCACGAAGAGACCTAGTCGTAGCCAGACTTTCACGTGCCCCACTGATCTTACCATGTTCGTATTCAATTCGATTGTCAACTTTAGCTTCTCTTGTTATAAGTTCAGCTAGTAGTTTTTCGGCTTTTCTTTTTCCTTGGGTGCTCGTTTCAGGATCCTTTAACTGTTTTTCAACTTCTCTTTTCTCTAGCCTTATTTTAACTTTTTCGTTGTTAAGCTCGCCAAGATGCATATTCGCAATCCTTAATTCATCATTAATAGCTATATATTCTGGGTTTAGATTGTTCCATTGTTCGATTTTATTTTCAAAATCTTGTATTTTATCTGCATTACCGGAAGCATCTTGCCGTAACTCTGTCAGTTTATCTTTGTATATACCCATGTCTTCTGGCGTCATCTTCTCAGCCGGTATTTTATCAGCTATCACATCTTTAGAATGCGATGTATGACTCACATTTTCGGGCTCTGCGCTGCTCCCCTCAAACTGTATACTTTACTTACAAATTCATATCCTCCCGCTTCTCTTTTACTGTCTCGAGTGATCTAAATCCACGTCCTGTTTTATTTGATAGCCTGAGGTTTTTATAATACAGCTTTCCATCCCTAATCTTTGCATTCAAAATTAATTCGTTTCGTGCTGATTCATCAGTAATATTATTCTCATCTAAGAATTCTTCAGCCATATCTATTTCAAGTTCTACTCTCTGTCCAATCACACGATCCACCTGCGGGCTATCGCGTGAGCCAGCCTGGGAAGGACCGGCTTCTGCAAAAGTATCATCGGTAAAAGATGTTTCAGCAGTAACATCGTCATCATTTACATTTGCATCAACGAAATCCTGGAATGGTATATCTTCTCCTCCTTCTGCCATATTGTATTTCTATATTACTACAATTATTTTTTATCCCCCCTTACATATACAGTAAAAAATGCACATCTCAGTTGTTGAAAGCGTTGAACAATTGGCTGATTACATAGAAAGAACAAGTGCTGCATATCGACGAAGTTACAAATTAATGGGTCGAATTGATATGGCTCTTAATATTACTAAAGGAATTCTTGTAAGCTCTGCTGTAATAGCGGCAATTCCAACAGTTCCGGTACTGTTAGCCTTAACTCCTATACCAGGTGTTGTTATTGATGTGATACAAGGGAAAACTGGTGTAGCAAAGAGACGAGAGAAATATAAACTATTATGTGCAATATAAACAGCTGCTTACACAAATACAAGAAAAAGGTGCAACCCTTCGGAACGAGGAGGCTCCGGGGTCAGAACTTATTCAGGACATATTTCATCAGGCGCTAGAAATTCAAAAACAAGAAGGATTTAGTCCGCCGCTGGAGCGATATCTACGATATTATGGATTGAATGGATATGAAAGTTAGTTCGCACCGATAGGAACTTCGTGTTCAACATCAGCTAGACTCCGCGACGGCCGGACTGACAACGGGTGTAAAAGTCCCTTTATATAGGCTAGTTTGATGGTGATGACTCACACGGAATTTCCCGTACATGTATAAACATGTTGTGTGTGACTCAGCAGGGAATTTCCCCGCTTAGTACAGGACAATGCACTGCTGCGCATGCGTGAGTTCGTATATAGGTCAGGGTCATACTTTAGTTACATGGATGGTTAATTTTTCCTTCGCTTCATGTAGATAAATGAATAAAATGGGGTGTAAAATTCTTACTTCATCCCAGTTGTCCACCTTTACTTTACTACATTGCAAGTTCTTGTTCTCCTCTCCACAGCTGTCTCCAAAGCACGTTGAAACGCAAGCTATTTAGCTTGTCAACACAACGTGTGCGTGTAAAATGCACTTCAGTTTACACACGCACAGGCTGGGTTGACGACGAACTGGCTACTGCGCATTGTAGGGGGTAGAACAAGAAAACAAAACAAAAATACTGAAAAAATCAAACGTTTCAGCTACTAGCCATGTAAGGAAGTATGAAAAGTGGTTTACGATGTCAATGGACAAAAAAGAATAGCCCTCTCTTATTTTAGTCATTGTGGTGCAATGTTCTTTCCAACGAAAACCTCAGCTGCGCAAATCAATCACGCATTAATTTGCATAATTAATTATAAATGCATCTCTGGGACATATATTGAGAGCCTCAGATTTTCACAATACCTTTCTAGTCTACCGGTGTGTGCACTTATTTTTGAAACTCGTTGAGTAAATGAACTTCTTATCTTCTTATGTTTGTGAAAATCGAAAATATAGTCCCCTATAGAGCTAACACAGAGATGGTGGCCATTTTGAATTTTAAGTGTTGTAAAATAGGTAGTTTGTTCCTCTAGAATCAAATTTTGCTCAAACACTTTGGATTTTATTATTGCTTCGGAAAGAGAATGGTTTAAAGTTTCCCTGAGAAAAATTTGCGCAAAACTTTAAGTCTTTGAGTTTCGAGGTAATTATTTCCTTAAAAGATACTGTTTCAGCACAAAGCTCAGCCACACCAAGTCAGATGACACTAAATCCCATTGTCCTCCTGGGGAACCCTGTGACAGGCAAGGAAACAGTACCTTTGCTTGTTGCTTTAGAAATAACAGTTTAATCTCGATCAGACCTAGCCGTCCACTGTACTGATGTATGGGCAAAAATATTTACCGGTAGGTCTCACTTGTATAAAGGCAGTAATTCTAAGAAATGGAAAAAACAAAATAATACTTTGCATGTCTACAGAAAGAAATCGAACTGGCTTCTAGTTGTTTATAAATGGTACAAACATGGAGTGGTACAAACATTGGAGCCTGTAACCGTAAACCTGACAGGATTTGCGAAAAGGGCAAAAGTCAAAAGCGTCTTATGAATTCTGTCTTCAATTGTATCTGTATTTGATTAAGGTGGATTTTACAACGGAGAAATGGGTGTATTACTTGTACTTTTGGACTATTCCTCCAACGCTATCACTCTTGCAATGCAGATTAAACAAAAGCACATCGAAGCAAGATTACTGTCCTGTGGTGGCGCTATTAAGAAAACACGACTCTCTACAGAGCCTGGTAGAAGACATTTGATATTATCATTGTGAATGTTCTTTAAAATGTCACCCTCTTTCAACGGTAAGAACAACCATAGATCGTAGCAGCAAGATGTTTATACTATCCATGAAATATCCTTATCAAACTGTAAGTTTCGCTGTGTCACTATCACATTACTAAAATCTGGATTTTTTTCGTCGGGGGTGCATAAATATTCAAGAAACAGTATCTGTTTAGGCAGTACGCGCCTTGACTTAAAACATTTCAAACTTTCCGCAAAGGAACTCTAAGATAGCCATTTTCAAAATCAAGAATATACAAAATTTGGTACGAGAGAAATTACCAATATATACCGACAATTGAATTTCAAAATGGCCGACCTGAGTCCACTTCACTGGAAAAATTAAATTTTCGATTTTAACGAAATATGCTGGTGAACACTCTATTTTCTCTATGAGCTCCCAAAGGAGTCCTCACAAGAGGTAGACTAGAAAATATTTGTAAAAGTTTAAAAGTCTGAATATTTGTCGCTGGGGTACATTCTAACTTAAGAATGAGGTCCATACACTCGAAGCCACTTAAAATTCAAGGACTTTTTCATCGATGTTAAAGGGATACAGTAGTCAGAACTGCCCTCAAAGGTCGTATGGGACCCATACGACCAATGTAAACACTGTATCCAAGATACGATGGTGATTGATGAAAGTTAAAACATGTCTGTCATAATCTACATCGTATAATTTAAATGTTGCAGCTATGATGATGAGGTGCATCTAGATATCGTGCACGAAATACATTGTTTGTAAACAAGAAACTCGCACAGGCGCAGTTCCAACGACAGTTTCCCTTTAAAAGATTTTCTGTGTTCTCAAATACCATTTTCAAGGTATTCTTTTTACAATATATATCATTTCATATATCATTTTACATATTAATTTTGATATCCTTTCCAATGATCTTCATGTTTTAAAATAATCTTGGGTGGCTTGTTTATTTTCCAGACCTCAGTTTCAATTTCAAGGACTTTACAACTTTCCAGGAGAGCTGTAAATTCAAGGACTTTCAAGGAGAGTACAGGCCCTGTCTGGTATACAGGAAATCGTTTCTGTAATGTTTCATTCCTTCTAATACCAAAGAGGTGTGAAAATGTACAAAAAAATATTATAGTGGAGGAAGCTGAGGATGAGATCAGTGTGATGAGAAAAGTATGCAATCAACTTGAATTTAAAAAGCTTATAATCTTTGAAATGATTTGGTACTTTCACAAAGTACTGTACAATAGCTATTAGTCTCTGACCAAAACACTATTAACTCTCAATATTCAATGGACATGTGTGAGAGACTGCGAGTGTAACAACAATGTAAAAAGTACACTACAAAGAATATAAACACAAATGACACTCAACTGTGCAATTTAGTTTCCAATTCTTTTTATTCCGACATCTTGATTTTTGTTGTTATAACAAAAGCTATGATATACATCTGATTTGTCTATCCACAGGAATCTATCTATCTGTCTCTATCACAGAACTAGAATAGTAAAAGTAGACCACTATGTCTACTGTGCTACATATACACTACTGGATTACAATTCAACAGGTTGTGGTTGGAGGGGGAGGGGAGGGGAGGGGAGGGAGGGAGGTTCTGCAAAAATAGGGTATAAAATTTTCCATACTGTGATAATTGGGAAACAGGCATATAAAAAAAAGTAAGTTTTGAGAGATGTATACACTTTCATTGCAGACAACTTTGCTCCGATATGCAAAGACAACTGGTATATAAGCACTTGCCCAAACACAACTTGGGATAAAATAATGATTACATCAATAGTATACTCTGTATAATGTCTGAAAATCGACTAATCATCCTGTAATTTTATTTTTCCATTTCTTACACACTTAGTTATTTTGTATACCTCCTTCAAATCTCTGAAAGCACTAAACTAGTCTGAAAGATAACGCTTGCATGATATTTGCATATCATTAACCCCCGGCATCTGATTGGCTCATTCTAGTGACCAATCACATGAAAGTTTTGACAGTGTTTATATTCGAGATCAATATGCGCAATATGCTAAAAATTCCATTCAAAAAAGAAATGTGCGGGGAGAAAACTGGTACACAAAGAATTGACAATAACATTCATATGGAAGCGTTCTAGCATGTAGAAGACTGAGCATTGTGTTGTGTTTATTGCATCAATTTCTAACCACTTTGGCATGCATACAAAGGGAGAACATTTGATTCTTGAGTAAATTATTCCACGGATGCACATAATTGTACATTCCTGCTTGTCTACACACTAGGGACAAAACGAAAAAAGTATCTCTCAACACTTTACTGTACAGCAGTAACTCTTTATAATAGGGACTCTTGGCTGCTAAGTCGGTATCGATCTTTTTGCTCCAAAAATAAACACTAGAGGTTAGATTGAGCTTATCACCATAAATTGACTCATACAACATTGCATGATCATATTAGACACACTCTCACAATTAAACATTTTAGAATCTATATAAATTTTGTGCTGCTATAGGACTGGGAAAATGACTTTGGAGATAGAAATGAAATTTATGCAAACATGGTTTACAATGTTTCTATCCAATCACAGAATTAACCATTGAAGAGAAAGTTCAAATTATTGCTGATTAAAATGAGAAGACGTGATAATCTTTTGAAATGTAAAATTTTAGAGACGAGATTAATTGCTGTGACAAAACCATAAATCAGTTGATTTGATTGGTTGGTAAGTAATCCCTAATAGATTTCAATCGATTTGAGTACTTTTGTCTTGGGTGGATTATGTCGCAGGAGGTTTGTGTAAGCCAATACATAGCACATATGGTACTTTCTATGGATATCATCTGTGTTGTGAAAGATACACAAGGAACAGCAGAAACACAGTCTCAGTAATCATTCTTACACATTCTTAATCATACACAAACCCATACAACTGGCAGCTTTACCCCATTCCCTAGATAACAGTTTTACATTGATGGGGTTGTACAACAGCATCATGTTCAAAGAGTTCTACAATCTCATGGCACACAATCTTTAAGAGGTATCACATATGAATAATTGGTGCCTAAACTTTCACGGAGCTGACTTTCTTCAATAAGAAATCTAAACATCCTGACAAATGCTCATTTTGTAACATTTTAAAATTCCTGGTTTGAGATCAAAATGAAAGCAATACTGGTTGATTAAATTCTGGGTGGGGTTATTGTTGTGCCAATTACAGTATCAGTTCATTTCATCTAATTAAAAGTCAATGTTTCTTCATGTATATAAATTACCATTCACACCAACAAACCCAAGTTCTAGCAGTGATTAATAAATTCTTGCATAGGAAAACATGAGGAATAGATGAAAGTCGTTAAAAGATTGGTAACAAAAAATGTTTTTAAACATTTCTGACAAGGCTTATGGAAAGCTGTTGAAAACCTGTTTTGAGTTGGTCAACTATGACTTGATTTCCTTTGTTTTTCATTTGCTAATTTCTTTGAAAAACTGAGAAGCAGCAATAGCTTAGTCATGTTTCATTAGGTAGGGTGTGCCTCAGGACAGATATTCGGACTCGTGTGTTTTTCCAATACTTGTCTCATCTACTGTTTGTATGTGCTCATTTTGAAACTCCTGGAGTAAATTACGTTTTCACCATCTTGTTTTTGCCAAAATCAAAAATCATTTTTTCTTCTTATGTCTGTGTGGCTACTACACAGACAATGGGAACTCAGGTAAGTCCTGTATTTCAGCACTGAAACTCTGGAAAGTGAATCAATTGCTCTAACAATCAGATGAAGACAGCTTGGTCTTGATTTGGCATTTGCACTGCTTAACATGACAGTAAGCGAATACAAAACATCTTGATTTTGTACATAGACCTTGTTGTGCTGGGAAATGTCAATCACAATACACCTTAACATGATCTGGGTATCCATATCTGTTATTTATGACACTATGCAGCTAATAAAAGACTACAGTATCAAAATATATTCAATGTTCTGTGATACTCACATTCATCAATGTAATTTTGATGCAGCTTTGAGTTTTTGCCTGGATTGAGCATGTGAGGGCACTTTTACTGATATCTTGCCAATTCTTACAGAGATAACTTCTTTCTCAGTAAAAAAACAGAATACATACACATCACATAGAAAACAGAAGCAGTGTCTATTAAAGTCACAGGATCATTGGGAGATTTGTTCTCAAGTCATGTGACTCCCATCAGTACTCTGGTTGGTTGATTTCAAATCACATGACATCTAATAATACTGTGATTGGCTGATTTCATGTGAGGGGACACCAACTTTGTTGATGTCAAACTTACATGACTTCCTGATGATGACATGCTGATACCTTATCACATGGCATCTACATGGCCAATGAGGTGTTTGACATGGCAAAATATGAACAATTTTCACAAATCATAATTTGCCAAATAGTTTTAGGTTAGACACTTAACAGGTATAAAACTATCATACCATAAGTACAAACACATGTAAGCTTGGCAGGCAAATAATACAAGAAGATAGGTATGCTGGATATGTTATTGCATATTTTACGGTTGAGTTCCCTTACAACAGCTAAACTATGACCTCTGCCCCTAAGCAATGACCTTTGACCCTAGAGTTCATCACTCTGCCTACTTTCTACCTACTTACACTTTGCATGCCGCATGAAGTAAAATACACGTAATTTTGTCACCTTCAAAGTACCATTTCTTACAGTGGTAAAACGTGTCTGTCTGCAACTGCTACAAAAAACACATTTATTTACAAAGGGGCAAAAAAAGAGACACCTGTATTTGTTTCTTCTTTTCATATTGTCAAATAATTCAAGACATAATCTGCATAAATTGGGCCCCTCAGTTTGTGACCTGATCTTCATAAGAACCTCTAGCTTTTTGGTACCAAGCAAGGCAAACCTCAGAAAAGGTACAGTTTTGTTCATGATTACACGTTGAGGAGAAGATGGACATAATGGGTTTTTTCTGAGATGGTGTATTAAAATTTGAGTTGTCTGTTCCTTTAGACATAAAGTTTTCAAACAAACACTTGCATTGTTTCAGAACATGGAAGCTCTCCAGTTTATTCTTATCAAACACATGAAAAATTTTCATAGTGGTTCTGCCTACTTTATTGGCCCACTTCCACTTCTCAGCAAAATCCAACGTCCATAAATGTTTACAATACAGAGCCACATAAATACATACAATCAGCTACAAAATCTTCTATTCTGCAAAATATTTCTCTGAAATTGAGAAATTGCCGAGAAATCAAGAAGCTATTACAATCCTAACAAACTTACTTCCTGTCGCTATATAAACATAACATAATTTTCAAATTTTTTATATATCGTGCGGTTCAAATTAACAAGGTTAAAAAAATATGCTGCAGGCGTAATTGCTTAATGAATGTACTTATTTTGGTAATACCTGAAACATTATCGACAGACACTCTTACCACTGGATGTACTTTTGATGAGAGTTAAGTTCAGCACCGGAGATTGTAATCTAAGAAAAGACTGTGATGGATGACACAACTTGGCATCCAGGTATATGGTTCTATGTTCTCTGTCCAGGGAGAGATGGGTAAACTGGTGGCATACAGGGTAAAAGGTAGATCAATGTCGCTGAGCGTCTTTAGCGGCCAGTATAAGGGGATGTAGACTTGCTAGTGGCTTGGCTAACTTCAGGAAGGGATGCTGTAAATATGAGAGAGAGAGAGAGAGAGAGAGAGAGAGAGAGAGAGAGAGAGAAAGAGAGAGAGAGAGAGAAATAGAGACAGAGTTATTAATTTGGTACTGTTTCAATTGGTCGATAGCATGATAGGAAGACACTGGAAGTGTATCCTCAAACTTACGTAATTAATAATTATCCCCAATCCTGCCAGACAGTGTTACTTTCCTATATGCAGAGTCAGTAAAAGTGGCATTGACCCAAATCTATAAATAATATGTGGCATTGACCCAAATCTATACATACTTTCACCTGCATGACTTGGTATGTTGTGGCAAGTTTGGTTGGGAAAATCATATTTACAGTATCTAGAATTTCAGGAGCCTTCAGGCACCTGAAATTTTGTTAAAATGCAACGCATAGGACCTGTTATGCCTCACTAGTTGTAACAAACTTGATTTGATGGTAGCATATGAACTTGGCAGGACAAGGGTTTTTTGAACTCTTGAGTCAGTTTGAGAAAGTCAGAAAATTCTCATCAGCCTTAACATCAGCATGCATGATAACAAAATCTCCAAGAAGAAACTGCAGTTGGTACACAGAACAAAATTACTGAAAACACAACAAGAAGTTACAGTCACTACATGTATGACACACAAGACACTTTACAGATACAAAACACGGCAAAGACTTACTGCAAGTAACTCCAATGCCTCTGCCCTCTTTTCAACATCCATTTCCAAGCATTTAGCCAAAAAGTCTTTGAAAACTGGGGACAACTTTTCTGGATTTTGTAACTCTGGGGTTCCGTTTGTTGCTATAAGATACAAAGCCTGTAATGAAAACAAAAACAAAAGAAAACTTGGTTAATGAAATTGAACAAACTCTATGCTGCATTACGAACATTTTAAGTGCTTTTTGTCATGTAAGAAACTTCTATTGCATTTTAGCATATTAGAGATATGTTTTAGTCATGTGACGCAGATTGCTGCAGCAAGTATAGCTTGTTTTAAAGGGCACACACTGTCTTGAAAATCAAAGGACCTAAATTAAACTGAAATAAGCATAGCCACATGGACTATATAATGCATTATTTAAACAACAAGAAAGAGAGATATAATTGTTGTGCAGAATAGTGAGAAATGTCACAACACCTAAAATGGTATGTGCATATTGTAACTGCGATATATTGGTGTATGTTAAAAATATATCTCTCATCATGACCATGATGGTGAGACCACACAATGGGTTTCAAGGAAGGAGATAACATACTCTGAGTGGATTTTCATTGAGATATGGAGGTTCCCCTTCCACCATCTCAATAGCCATAATTCCAAGACTCCAAATGTCAACTTTTGGTCCATACTGTTTTCTCGTCACTACTTCAGGCGCCATCCAGTAAGGGGTGCCAACCATGGTGGTACGTTTGTTTTGCTCTGGTGTTATCTGGGCACAGAAGCCAAAGTCAGCTGCAGAGAAGGAAAGTGAAACGGTCAGTATTTTCCATAAGAGCGCTGCATCAGTAGAAAGTAACAACGCAACATCAGAACTGGTACAGTTTGAAAAGGTTCCCGCTTGGGCAAATTACTAGCTGCCCAGATACGGTGTTTTGCATAGGCTATACTTGGCATATCTCACCTCTGATCTCCTCTAATTTAAAATCGGCCATTACTTCCATCACCGATGAAACTTTAAACCATTCTCTTTCAAAATCAAGTATCAAAAGCAGTGGTGACCATGCAAATTTTTGTACTATGGAAACAAATGAGCATTACCAATATCTGACATTCAAAATGGCTGCAATTCCTGTGTTAACTCCACAGAAAAAAGAGTAAATTTTTGAAAGTTTACAAAACAAGATGGTAAAACTTTACGTGGTCCAATAGCTTCAAAATGAACACACACAAACTGGAGATCAGAAAAGTATTGTAAAAATTTGAGATCCCAAATATCTGTCCATGAGGTAGATTCTACCTTATATAAAACATGGTGTTAGTCATGATATTATTTCTTGAAGGTCAATGTCAACAAGATTCTACTTACTGAGTTTAACACCTCCGTCCATTCCAAGAAGGATATTATCACTCTTGATATCTCTATGTATGACATGATTTGAGTGTAAAAATTCCAGAGCTTGTAGACACTGCAAACGAGGAACAAAGAAATCCATGTCTATACAGAAACATTTTCACATCACTTTTACTGCCCGCTTAACGAAACCACTACGGACTACTAAAGACTAGTATTTTGAAATTTGTGAGTAGATAAAGCAATTCTCTTTGGAAATTATCTTTTGTTAATATTGTATTATAAAGGAAGCAAGTTGTTGAAACACAATGTAAGAGTCTTAAACAAACGTAATTTCAACCAACTTTACAGAAAGAGCAGATGAGGAGTACCATGACGTAATGTCTGCTATCTTCTAGAAAGATATGCTGGTATGCTGACTGATACACAATCAAGCAGCAAACCTTAGTCTTTACACCCCCATTCCCTGTAAACAGGTCCACACTCATCATTTGAAAACAATGGGTTTGGACCAAACCATGGTGCTGCAAGGGTTAATGTTCAGTGCAGCAAGTATTTGACACTTGTCATACACTATGTCAATATTATTATTTCAGGTTTGAGAATGTATCTTGAGAATGTATTTCATTTTTCCTTGATAACACATGCCTGTCAATAAAGAGATTTTGTCCCTTTGAAAGTGTAACTTGAAGTGAGTCTCCTCACCTCTCTACAAACTGCTGCTATTTGCCCTTCATCCATACATGTTTCCGTGACAACATCAGTGAGGGAACCACCGGCTAAAAATTCCATAACAACCTGCCAAATCAAAAGAAACACATAAAAGTGTAGCCATTATTAAAGAGTGCGAGGTCAAGGATATTGGACAGTGTTGCAAGACTATTTATACTCTCTATGAACAGCTGTTGTGATATTTGGGATCAAACATAGCACACGATCTATGCCTACCTGTTATATACCACTGTGTACATTTTATGATTTCAATACATTTGGAAAGACAAAACTTTTTTCATGAGTAGGCCTCTCTTAATCTCCTGCACAATTCATTTTCAAATTTACATGTACCTGTGATTTCCAAAACAGCTGTCCTTAATCTCTAAGAGCTTATCTCAATCCATATTCCCCAACATGAATCTTGGATCCTTATCCCTCTCTCCAGCACTGACCCATTCCTCTGTGATCTAACGTAACCACTCCTTACCTAATCTATAACATCTACCTTACAAGTTCTGAAAGTTCCTTACCCATAGCTCATCTGACACTAAGTAACTGTCCAGATAGTTGACGATATTTGGGTTTTTATTCTCTCTCATGACAAGGATCTCATTGATGATAAGTTCTTTCTTTGGTTGCTGCTGAAGATTCATCTGCTTGATAGCCACCTGAGCAAACAAACAACAAACACACATACATCTGTTAATCAAGCTCATGGAGTACAAATCAGAGGACCAGTGCACAAACTTAGATTATTACCTATGTTATTCACTTTTCTCTCTTGACGATCAAATTGGCTTTGGTTATGAAAGCTTCCATAGAAAGAAAAATTTCAAAGACAACAATATTTTTTTAATTTACATCAGTCAACTGAAAAATTGATCATGTTCCAATGTTCATAACTCATTTGATCTTCCTTGTGCCATATCATTGGCTGACAATATTAATTTTTCTTACTTTATTTGATATTACCAATATTTCAGATTATACGTTTGGACCTACAATATTAACAATAACTTACCTCTTGTCCAGTTGAGATATCTATAGCAGTGTAAACTGTTCCTGAAGCTCCCTGGCCAATCTTTTCAAACTTTGAATACTTTTTCTTGGGATCACCTACACTGACAATGTTGCCTGCAAGATGCAATGTACATACTTATTACATGTAACATTTCAACCTATTTATCAGTATGTAGATTGATCTAGCCAACTAAAACCACAATATGGTTTCAATCTCAGCAGAGAAGGGTTACATAAAGAATCTTCATTCACAAACCAGCTCACACTGGCAAATTTTGCAATTACGGCAAAACCTAAAGTTGACAACATTCAAATATTTGGTTGAAATAGACTCAATGTATGTACATGTTAGGTAAGAAAGAACTGTTATTGTCACCCAAATGCACATTCTACAGGCCTGTGTTATTGTACTTGGCGTATCTTCTGTTTTAGACTAGAGTGTCTACATCTCTTCAACTTCTTCCTCTATTCCATATCTATCTTTAATCATGGAAATTTATGAGTACACTACAGTAACTTACGTAATTTCTGAAGAATTTCTTCATCTGTCATTTTCTTTTTCTTGGGTTTATCAGGTCTGGATTTATCACCGGATGCTTGCGTGGTTCCATTGGCAGGTCCACCTGCACTCTGAGAGGAGGCTGAGTCTGGCCCCTGTGGCTGCACATCGATCACTGACTTGGTATATAACTGTCACGCCAAAGAAAACAATCTGAAATGAATTCCTCTGCCTTCAAGTAACTTAGCCATGGATGTTACAAATTTACTAAAAACCAAACATGGCAGAGCAACAGATGACATGATTGGTTGCTGTCGTTACACACTTTGTGTTTGCCAATAAAATTTGTGCTTTCAGATGACTAACAGGAGTTGAATATGACTGATACATTTCTGCCGTCTGTTGGTAGGGTTTACATCCTACATGTATGTGCCCATCCTATTTACATCAATACAGTGTAATAAAGACATGGAGGTGTGTAAAGGTGAGAGCAAAGTACTGACTTGAAATCATCATGGTGCGAATAAAAAAAATAAACGGAAACCCAAAGGATTCACACCAAATAGTCAATCAAGCCCAGTACAAAAAGATGCTTGTAAAACCACAACCATGAGCCTCACTGGATGTGTGTTCTATAACGAGGCTGATTACTGATTCCATGATTATGAGAAAACATTTTTGATATAAATGGAAATTGTAAGAAGCTTCATTTCCGGTTGAATACGTGGAGCCTCTTCTGGGCCAACGGTGAGCAGTAGTGATATCTTTTGTAGTCCCCTAGGTTGGTAATAATTTATAAGCTTACGGCAAAATCATGGAACAAGCTTAGAACTAATAGAAACTTGCAAAAGACCAGTAAGCCAGGCATTGTCATGAGACAGCACCCAGACATGAAGGCAGTAACTTCCAATCGGCTGAAAAAATGACAGGCTGGGTGAGAATGAAGGATTGGGTGAGCTATACTATAAAACCCATGTACCAGGTGAAAGTATCTGACAGATACAGTCAGACTACCGTAGATAATGTGTTATGGCTCAGCCCTATGTGTACTTCAAAAGCACCCAAAAAGATGAAGAGCAAAGCTACTCTGTACAAAGTGCCTTACAGTGCCATGGTACAAACCCAACACTGTCAATAACCTCGCCTATACCAGCCAGGCCACCATAGAGACAGCCAGAGGAGTGTCATAAAATGGCAGTCTATTGACATGGTACAACCATGGCAATTCACACTCACCCTTGACTTTGTAAATTCTGGTCTTGGAGCAATTTTGGGAGCTTCAACAGCTTCCTCCTCATCCTCCTCCTCAGGTTCTACTACCTGCATTGAATTATCCTTCACTCAATTTTTCAGGGTTTTTAGTTTTTTTAAACATCCAAAAGCCACTTTACATGTAGGTCATCACATCTGTGACACTCAAAAGCTATTCAAGTTTCATTTCTTAAAGTTCACTACGCCTTGATATCAGAGAACTTTCTTTTCCATAGAAAGTTCATAGCCCATATTCTTATCAGCACTTTCCTTTGATAGAAGGAATTCCAAAAGCTATCATCTTATAGAAATCGCACACTATACCACTTGTTTCTCCAACTACAACTATTAATTAAATCCCTATCTATGAAGCCTTAAAAAAATATCTACAAACATCACATTCATCTTTTTAAAATATCAAATTTCATTCATTCATTTTGGTTGGAATCAAAGAAATATTTTTTTCATTTGACAATGCCCTACTTCAAGCCCACCACCTTACAACACCATCAAATGCACAAAATCACACTAGGTCATATACTTCATCCAAATCAACTCAAATTATCATAAAAAAATATTATAGTAAAATTGACAGTTTTCACCAAAGTAAAGTGCATTGGTGAATATACATGCATAAGTCCCATATCCAATGGTGGAATACTGACCATCTTTACACCATCCTTGTAGCCAGATATGTAGAAAGCCAACAACTGCACACAATGAAATGTTGTCCATTGCAATTGACATACAACCACAACAGTTCAAACTCACCCTTGACTTTGTGCTTTCTGGTCTTGGAGCAATAGTTGGAATTCTGACTAACTCCTCTGCTACTGGCTCTATCACCTGTATTAAATTTTCATTCACTCCTTTTTTTTCTATTCCCTGTATTTCATCTTGATAATCTTTTTCATGTTGAGTCACACTTCCACAAAACTTGCAAATTTCAGTATTTTATTGTTGCTTTCGATCAACATTTCCTATTACATCCAACTTTCAAAACTTTCAAATTTCAGTATTGTTTGCTTTTGATAAATATTTCCTATTTAAACCAACTTTTGAAACTTACAAATTTCAGAGTTTTTCACTTTCAATAAAATTTCCTACTTCAATCCAACTTTTGAAACTTGTGCATTTTAGTATTTTTTGCTTTCGATAAATATTTCCTATTTCAACCAACTTTCATGTCTTCATACAGATGTACAGAATCACATCTCAACATTCTAGCAATATCTTCAATAAAAGGAATACGGTATAATATTTCTCCTCTCTCTCTCACATGTAATTTGACCATATCTTGTTTGTATGCTTCCATTCACAATATCTGTACGCATGTATGGGTGTAAATCACACCTCACCCCTGATATAACACCAAACATCACATGCCTCAACACTGATAAGTTTCAAACTGTTGCTCATACTTGGTCAAGAAATCTTTACACAATTCTTTTTCACAATCAAGAGTAAAAATCATGAGTCACGATGCAAGTTTGCAATCACAGAAACAAAATCCCTCAAATTTACCGATACCTGAAATGCAAATGGCCGCTATACCCTGGGTTACCTCTATGAGTAAGAAGTACATATTTGATTATCGCACAAAAAAAGGCAATGAAGGCATCATTTACTGCACATGTTTTGACCTGAGTTCACATGAGTAGCAAAGAAGGAAAATATTGCAAAAATTCAACTGTCTGAAAAAACTGTACCCCAGGTGCATTTCACTTTAATGTTAGAATTACTGTATTGTTTGAATGACTTTGGCAAAGCATGCAATGCTTGTTTTCTGCATTGATTTTTTAACTACAGTAGCTTGTATTAGATTACTGAGTCAACATATATGAGTGGATGTCAGTGGTTGATATTCCCCTCAGCATGGTTGCATATAGACTGGAAGTAATCACTTTGGTCAACACTTTCACATGTGGTTTTTTAATATCAAGCTAACCCTTACCCAACCAGGCTTGTTATTTCCCCATTTGCCAAGTCAGGAAACAGGGGTATTCTACACATTGTCACCCACTTGGTATTGCATGTTATCTGGGTTTTGTCAATATAAATCATATTTACATGATCTAGATTTCAGGGGACTCCAGATGGTCAAGTTTTCCTTAAAATGCAACACATTGGACATGTTGTGTCTCATTGGTTTTAACCAACTTGACCTGATGGTGACCTATGAACTCAGCAGGACAAGGGTTAAAGTCACCTTGCCAAACTTGATAACACTTTATCATCAACAATTCCAGGTGGGTATCTGACTGGAACAAAGTAAGATTCTTATAAATTCTTCACACTCAATGGTCACTTCAATGACTGATATGAAGTATGATTTGTCAACTCACCCGTGATTTAGTGTGTTCTGGTCTGGGTGCAATGGAAGGCGGTGTCATACTCTCCTCTCCTCTGTCATTTTCTGGTATTGTAGGAACTTCTGGAGGTTTATATTTCTATGGATAATGCACAGAACAAACAGGATGTGAGGTATGTTTTATGCTTTCCATCAGTAACATCATTTCAGTTATGACATGAATATCTCAAACCAAGCGCACACTGTACTTTGGAAATGGTCCCTAAATTGCTGTGTTCTAAGCAAATGGCAGTTCCTCAAACCTACAGTAACCCTTTTTTGATTGGTTACAGCTGGCAAAACACTGACAAAACATGTGCATGCCATGTGATGTCTTCTTGCTGGTGAATCAACAGAGCAAGTTCAGTTTTTTCTTACAAGAACAATAATTCATACTGTTTACGGCCAATTTCTGACGACCACTATGGACAAGTAAAGACTCTATACTACTGTCACTGTGTCTTACATTATAATTGTTATCAGCTTATTGCCAAGCGAAGGGTTACTCACAGCTTCAAATTATGAATTTTAAATTTACACTGACCTACATATGCCGGTCACCTTTCACCTCAGCTACCCTAATTATCGACTTTTGATGCTACCAGGCCGCAGAAACGGGTCAATAAGTGGCCTGGATATTTGTACTTTTACACATGTTTGCTTAGGAACTAAATGTGCCCAAGTAAGCAATGTGATCTGATCAAGGCATGACAACCTTGCAATCTAACTGAATTTCAATATCTCTCGTTACATTTCCTAAGGCGATGGCATTCAAGCTCATGGAAAAACTGAAAACAACCAAGGGGTTGAAAAAATAACAGACATATTTCAACAGACACAAATTATAAGTAACTTGAATTTTCAAACCAAATGGTTACATTTCATTGCATAAAAAGGAATCCACTGTAAAACACGTGGAGATATTCACCAAAACTACAAAGGCTTCTCTATCAACAACATCATTCTTGTCAAAATTTCATTTTCTTTACATGTTTTCGTGTTAGGTAATGTTTGTTTGCAAAATTATTCAATCCATAGGTAAACACGCATGTAGATGTGTCCCGAATATTGGGAAAAGAATTTAAAGGTTCAAGATGCTGATGTAAAGATTAAATGTGATGGTTTTACTAAGAAGGCTTACAATGTCTTGTTGCTTAGGCTAAAATTCTATTGAAGGTAATGTCCTTGTACAGGATCATAGTGAGTTTAAGTTAAATGACGTATTATGGCAATTTAGTACACATATAATTACTGCGTCTTTTTTAAAAATATTGATTTTTTTTATGAATCAGTGAAACACAGCAATTAGCAGATTGATCAATATCCTGTTACACAAAAGGCAATCTGAATGTTTAACTTGTGGCTTCATCATCAAATGCCATCATCCAAATACTTTGCTTCTGGATTTTGTACATCAATACCACATTTTACACACCGACCTGTGTGATGAAAGCTCTTGACTGGAAAGATCATGATCTACACATGATAACATCTCTCGTAATGACTGATTTAACAGTTGGGGAATGGATCACAATTTGACAAAACTGTTGACAGTCCAGATAACAGAAAACTTATACCTACGTTACTTCTGTTTTCAAGTTTGTCACTTAGTGTCAATCATGATGGGTGTAGCATGCTAGCAGGCTACACCTACCAATTTTTGACACCTGGTGGCACCATTAAACAGTGGTTCAAGATGACGCTTCTGTTATGTCATTTTCTATTTGTTTCCATCACCTGGTAATTTATTTATTTACTTTGAATGATACTGATGATTGGAACTCATTGCAAAATAAAGTCTCAGGTATGGATGTTTACTTTAAAAAATATGCAGAGTTTGTTATTGTAAGGATCATAAAGATCCTTTCAATAACAAAGATAAGATTGGAAAAAGTTTTCAAAAGATGATGAGGAGACATTGAGAAATGTAAATCAGACGGCTGACACTTACTGGAGTGATAACTGCATGGGAACTGAATGAATCTGCTAGACTTGGCATATTGGGACCTCCCGCTGTAAGGAAAGAATGAAAATTAGATGAGATCATCGACACAAAATTTCAGTACATTGAACAGATAATTCTTGTGGAATTTGATGCAGGATTTAATCAAAGTGAATAGCTCTGGTTCAATGACATTTGCTTCAACATCCTGTTACATGTAGCTTTTTGGAATGACATTCTTATGTCAAAATAACTATGCAGTTAGTTTATATCTCATTTCTTGGCAATATATATTCATATGTAGATTATAGAAGCATTGAATACCTTTTACATTATACAATTCACTTGTAGAAGATGGATATAGCTAGTGAAGTTGTTCTTATTTTGATTAAATATTTTCTATCATATTTAAATTTTTTGCAAGCATTTTTTGTATATTTTCTAAATTACTTCAAATCTTGATAATCTTGTGATATAACATGGTTCAATTTCTCAGATAAATAGTCAATGTGACATTCAAAATAATATTTTCAATTAAACGTCTCCTTAGCTGGCAAAATTTAAAAGATTCCCTGACATCTTGGATTAAGGGACAAATGGCTGAGTGCAGTTGTCCGACTTGAAGACAAATTAAAAATAGCATCATTAAATACATATATTATGTCGGTGTTTTGCTTTCATTTTTTCTGCAGCAAATGTCATCATATTTTATGGTAATGTACATGTGCATGTGACACTGAGTGGAGATGAAATTTGCATGAGTCATATTCCTTTCTATTCCATCATATAATTAACATAAATGTAATAAATTAAACAGAGATCAACAGTACATCCATATTTACTAGCAATTTATTTTTAGTATTTTATTACTGTCATATTATCTCTACAAAATGACTTTTCATGACATTTGCAGTTAATCCCTGCCCTATATGACAACTCTCAATCAATCTTTCACAGTTTGGTATGCATGAAAGAAAAGATGCTGCCATAGATATACTGGAATATTTGAGAAGCCATTCTCTGATTGCAGTGGTACTGTTTCCAGCTTAGACATTTCTCACATTACTGGGATGATATTATTATTACATAATAGCAAGCTATCTCGCTGGCTTGTCAGTGTTGTTGCTTGAATGCAAAGTGAAAGATTTGAACAGAGGGAAGATTTCAAAGTGAATTTCAAATTAAATGATTGCAAATATTTTGAGTCTACCCAATCAATACCAAGTCAAATATCAAAACAACATACTTTCTTGACCAAAATATTGTGGATTGTGGGAAAAGAGAACATAATGTGATGGATTACTCACGGACAAGGTTTGCTTTGTTGACTGTCATGTATTTCTCATCCTGTTTACTGTTTGAGGAGTCGTAAAATTTCAGCACATCTAAGACAGCCTGTGGGTTCTTCTGTTGTTCTGTCTTGCTGATGTTGGAGGACATCAGCAGACGGGCCCACTGTTCTGGCATACCCTGCACGTGGAAGAAAGTGAAAGGCATGGATTGGAAACCAAACATCTTTGCTGTATCTTCAGTGAAAAGGCAGAGTAAGAGTGAATCACCACACAGGAACTGCAAGATAACCTTGGGTCAGAGATGAGAAGTTATACAGCATGTGGCGCCACCAGTGGGAGAATCTGAAAGTCTGTTGCAAGCAGTGAGGGCGCTCTTCATTTCTTGTAGCACTTTGGCTTGGCTGCAAGAAGCATCTTGATGCTTGTTTGTTGTAATTCACACCGCATGAAAACATTCACTTTTGATTGAAGACAATTTTTCAAACACCACAGGTGTCTTTGAATAAATATCTTTACTTGCAGCCATATTTTACAAAGTCTTCCATTCTTACCGTAAATTCTCCAGTTTCTGAATCAAAACCAACATGTACAGTGTGTTCAAAACTAGTTGGTAATGAAATTTCTGGTTTTTGCCTTCCTGTTGATCAGAAAACAAAAATGAAAAGTTGTATAGATTATCCTGTAAAATATATCTTTCTGCCTTTAGCTAGTAAATTACAATCAATAGTCTCCATTTTTCCTTTAAATTTGATTTCTTCTTTAATCTATATGTATATTCAGAATTGGAAGTTCATAAAACATTCCTGTATGATGGGAAATTCAAAATCATGATAGGTATTGCCTCAGATTTTTGTTGTTCTTCCCATGTGTTTATTCCTTTTTATTAAACCTGCTCACCCAAGATTTTCTGTAAACAGTTCCACACTCAACATTGATAACAATGGGTTTGGGCTAAACCATGGTGGTGTAAGGTGAAAGTTCATCTTGCTAAAGATCCCTATGTTCTACAGTCATTTTGCAAACAACATCCATTCAGTGTACCCGCAAGGTCAAATCTAATTTTTTTAACTTCCTGGAAAGTTCTTTGTGTCAGTCCTACAATACATGTACATCGGTACATACACCATATAAATCTTCTTTGAGTGGAAGAAAATTTCTTGATTTGGTGGCACATCAGGGTCAGTGTTATTAGAAATGTTGTGAGTTGGGAGAGCACATTCATTGTTCTCCACGGCTTTGATAAAAACAGAGGGGATGTCAATTTACGCACCGATACATCATTTGCACATTCTTTTGTTGTGAAAATGTTTTCTTATGTATGGTTATTAATTACAATAAATAATTTAATTTAATAATATTGTAATAAATAGATTGCCCTAAAGATGGAAAGGTGGCCCACCCCTAAATATGCCCTTATGGAGAAACCCTGGCATTGCTTCTTCTTCCCTGATGAAATGAAATATTGTTTTGTCATTTTTCATGAAATTATTTCTACACGAGAAAGATAACCCACAGTTTATCACCAGCAATAATTCAAGTACTATTGTTTCAGATCCATGCTAAGAGCACTATCTGAGTGTCACATCATACAATATGCATTTCAAAAAATCTAAACAAAACAATATAATTTTACCTTTATCATCATTTTTGTTCTGTTGCCATGGCATTTTCTTCTTTTTCTTTGTCTTGATGGTGTCTTCATTTGGTGTGCTGGGCAACGGTTTTGTTCCTGGGACCATCATGGTTGAAGTTTTAGTGTCTTGACGTATCGTACTGGTGATGCGGAGGGGAGGTGCAGGGGGATTGTCTTCGGTTGTCTCATCAGCCATGTAGACACGCTACGAAACGAAAACGTTTCTGTGAGGCTGTCGGAGAGAAGAAAAAAATATTCACATTATGCTATATGTTTAATGTTGCATGAATATCCATGATGACAATATTGGAGTCAACAAAAACCACAGCCTTGCTAAAAACTGTACTGGATAACTTTTACTTTTTACATGCACAGTATTAACATTCTTCTGCTCTTTAAACGTTAATACTGAAAAAAAAATATTCACCCTGTATTTTAACATTTTTCTAACCTAGGGTATACAAATTGAGGTATCTAAGTTGGAAAAAAGACTACATTTACATGTATTTAGACTCATAATATTACTAACATGTAATGTCACTGGTTTATAATCATTTTATTCCTTCTGACAAACCAATTCACAACTGCTCCGATCACAAGGCCATGGGTACAACATTTTTGGACATTCAGCAAACAATCAGATGAACTACATACAAGTACTTGAATGTGCTGGAGGGAGGACTGTCAATGCATTTCACATAGCACCAGGGCAAAGTCAATGGTCTATCAATAGACAACTTCACAAGCTGATGTATGTTTGGTTTGTGAAGCAGAAGTTGTCAAATTAAATATTTTCATATCATACAAAAACAACCAACTGACATGTTGCAATACTGTTTTCACTTTACCAGAGAAATACCATATCAGATTAATGCCTTGTGTGCAGGGCTATTATTTATTGTTGACACAATAAACATTAATGCACAAGAATAGATTTGGTTACCTGATAACATTACATGGTTTTCTATTATTTCCTATTCCACCTAGGAATTTGTTGGAAAGTGACCTTTGACCTCAAAAAAACAAAAAGTGCGGGATAAAGTGACTATTTAACGAGGATACTGTAATTATTTTCACTTCATTTCTGAGAGGGACTGTGTTGCTGTGTATTGATTATTATCTGGCTAGCCACTTGACCGGCACTCGGAATATTTCAGGGCCCAGGGAATGAAACTTACTCAAAACCTATGTTTCCTGTAAACACTTGGAAGACAATAAGTCTTTGGTCAGATTTACATCAATGGCTTCTTTTACTACCGTACTCGTCCGAGTATAAGCCCCTGCTCGTGTATAAGCCCCCCTACTGATTTTACAGGATTTTAGAAAATGCATTACATCCGTGTATAAGCCCCTACCCTAGTGTAACTCAACTACAGAAAGGTTAGGAGAGTATATTTGGTCATTTAACGTGGTAAAATTAATTTTAGATAATAAAGAAACTATTAAAGATGTTAAAACAATGGGAAACTGGAGTTCCCTTGACAATATCGTAAGGAAAATGACACGTTTTTCCAGTACTATCTTGATTCTTTGACCCTACTCACCCCCGTCGCCTAAATAGAATAGTCTCACTCACGTCCGCCATTGTTTATTTTCATTCACGGCCACGATGTTTTCAAGCTTGAAACATGCAGTTTCTTTTGTTTGAAGCAATTATCCTTTCATTTGTGAAGACTTTTCCTGGTGACTATTACAATTTTCACTGCTATGTTGTTGTTTTCACAAGATGTAGACAGTTTGATATTGGAATATTGAGTTGCCTTTCGATGTGGGCAATGCATGCCTGTTCACATTACTGTTGATCAGCAGCATACATGACGTCTTTGTTTCAAGTTTGGGGTTTTTTTCGACGCTGAAATTTCACCAAAATGTCACTTCTGTATTCAGAGATTGTACAATCAATTTCTTTGGATGTGTAAGTCGATTTTGAAAGCGATAGAAAGATCGAGTGGTGTTGAAAAAAATCGTGCATAAAATTAGCATAAATTAAGCGTCCATGCCAGATAACATGGGGTTGCTCGAGTATAAGCCCCAGTGTTCTCCCCAGGATTTGTTTAGAAGAGGGCGAAGATGTGGTACGAAGCACTACATGCGACCGCTTTAGCGGTCGCGGGGGGAGGTGTCCCCCCTCCTGCCGTTGGAGCTTTTGAAAAACAGAGATTAAAATGGTGTTATTTGGTGGCACTTGGGGAGTATTTTTTTCAGATTTTTTTCGTATAAAAAACTCAAAGGAAAGGAGATCTGAGACAGTGTTTCATAACTTTTATTACAGTTCACTGATTTCAATTATGAAGATTACATTTTTTGAAAACGAAAACATAGCGAGAGACATACATTTATTCATCGATGTCAAAATTATCACGGTGACCATAAAACTCAGGCTTGGGGAGCATTTTTCAGATTTTTTTCGTATAAAAAACTCAAAGGAAAAGAGATCTGAAACAGTGTTCCAGAACGTTTATTACAGTTCACGGATTTCGATGAAGATTACATTTTTTGAAAACGAAAACATGGCGTGTCTAGAGACATACAATTATCATCGATGTCAAAATTATCACCATAACACTCACGTGTTCTCATCCTGATACACGTCCGACCGAGCCTAAAATTAGGTTGTTTTGCTTTGGGAAGGAATACACAAACGAAATTCTAACCTCCTATAAAAACTTCAGTGTACTCTGCTGTCCTTGGTTACCCTCCAGCTCCTTGCCATGTTTACTCAGCTAAGTCGGTTACCTAATGCACGGTCCCTATGGAGGGACCGTGGCCAACGTACGTTACGGACTGAGCCATGCAAATATGGCTGCCTTCGATGAGTTGCACATGGGCTTATGATCTCGGATGACATCACAAACTCGCGAGATTTGCAAGATCGATGAGAATTACGTTTGCAGTCTGCAGGATCGACGCTCACGCTCGCATTTTGCTTGTAAATCACTGTCAACTTTTTTCCCCGTACATTTTATTGTTTTATTTTTCAAAAAATAAATCTTTTTCATTTCTGGCAAGAGGGCGCTCGGAATTTACAAGAGGGCGCCACGCCCCTGTTACCTTATTCAGGGAGAACACTGAGCCCCTCCCCTAGTTTTACCGCTGTTTAGTGTTGCCGAACCGGGGGCTTATACTCGGACGAGTACGGTAATTGTTTTTGTGATTTCCTGACAACACAACACCCTCACTATGATCAAAATTGCTGAACGAAATCCCTGAAGATGTCAGTCTGAATTAGTGTTGGATTATGATTTAGGTAGGGCACTCGATCCCAGGGATCAAATTTGTTCTAGTCTGTAACTCAGAAGATTACGGAGGTGTCATAGTCTTTTGTTTTTCATCGAAATTGTAATCTTTTAAGTAAATTTCCTGGCAAGACAATCTGACGCCTGATATACCATAGGCCTTTAAGCAATAAACCTGCCAATGTGATGGTTAGAGATTTTTACCAGTTGAAGATATTGGAGCCTGCATTATACAGAGTGAACTGGTCAAAACCAAGTGGTACATGTACACATATTACTGAGTTGGATTATTGCTACTATTATTACAGTATACTGAAATTCTAGCACAAAAAGTTTAAGGTATTAGAAGTATACATGTAAGAACTCTTGCACATGTTCCAACAGTGATATATCACCAACATGTCACTTAGTTTCATGTCTTAGCCAATCAGATCGCTGTATTTTGGGTACTCCATGGACGGTATCATTAGGTAGATAACATACATATACCAGGAAAACACTGACAACTGAACAGTTTGTAATTGAATGTGTCCTATCCAATGTACCTGTGGGTTCAAGTGATGTACATATGTCAATGAAAGGACAGCTTTCATTCATTGATAAGGATCCCCGGATACTTTGAAAGGAATGTTAGGGATGATATAAATATCCAAGTTATTAAGCCATCTCTTAATAAAGACAGCAGACTGCATAAATTACCCAAAGTCTATGACCTGATTTTGATGTCACATGTCCAAAAGGTCACAATACTGAGATCAGGTCAATTTGGTAATGAAGGCTGTACTGCAGACTAAAAGATCTGTTGCTTGAGGGCGCTCTCTATGCTCCCCCCCCCCCTTGGGGGTGACAGATCTTTCAGTCTAGTTGTACTGTTAAGTTGCAACCAAAAATTTCAGTGAAAAACACTTGTCACCTGTGTAGAGATCAGACAGTACTGACACAGATGAACTTCTATGCAAAAGAGGCTTTCACTATTTTTCTAATGACTGCATAAGTCAGTTCTGTCTTATAAAATCAAAATATTATCATCAGTTTACATGTCAGTCAGTAAATATGTCTTGCTGTATAAATAAATTCCTGAATAATTATTAATACTTAATAACTATATCCCTACACCCAATGATATAAAATCCTGTCACAGCACAAAGACAATTGTACCATATGAATGATGTATGGTATAATATAGCCAATTGAATCTATGAGGGAAAACATAGACATTGACACTGGTGTACGTTGTACACTGGCCCTCCTTTCCACTGCAGCATACAACAATATGATTTGCTTACGCCATGTACAGGCAACACGTCAAAGATACCATGAGCTTGATAAAACACACTGGAAACCATTTATTATCCCTCAACTTCACAACCAACCATGAATGATGAAAAAACACTGATTCATTTTGGATACACAGTAACATTCATATTGCATCTCACAGAGTCACAGTTCTCATGCAATCATAATGTTCACTCTTTCACTCAAAGAGCGTTTGTAACTTCTATTTCATCATCAAATGGCATGATTCAGACAGATGCAGGCCAGATGGACACTCTCAAAATGGAGTTCCTGTCACATTTCTCACAATCTTTTGGTAGATACGGTACAAACACGATTGAGTGAATTCAATTAATATCACTACTTTCATAAAATTGACCAATTATGTAGGCTTTTGAAGGACGGCCTCACTGGGAAAATCAATATCTGACGAATATACATGTATTGTAATAATGTGCCTAGCAACCTGTGAGTGTATTTGTCTCTGATACTGCAATGGCAAAGTTTAATAGCTGGTAAACAACTACACTGCTGCATTCTGATAGCTGCCAATTTAACAAATTCAGGTAAATATCAATCCTTCTGAAAAACTCAACAGAAAATGATAAAAAAAGCGTGCCACATTGACTTCCCTGTTTCGTTGGTTTTATCGAGGACAATGCTTTGTTGTTGCGACAAGAAAATCATGAGTCCGATAAACATATTCAAGCATGGTTTCATATGTATCTTTCAGGCCCATTTTCTGCCTGTTTTCCGTGTTTTGTTAATTTGGAAGTGAAAAACGCTGATATCAGGACTTCGTGTCATGTTGGTTTCTAATTTATGATCATGTTGGAAGAATGGTGGATAAAATCAACGCCATTACTGTGTGTCAAAAATTCTAAAGCACAGGTCAGTCGTTGAAATTCAGTGACACTATACATGTCCTATAACCTTTACAGGCTTTAACCTTTTGAGTGCTGTAATTTTTCCAACCAACAATTTAGTGCAACATTTTACTAATTTTTAGGAATTTTTCTGTGCTTTTTTGATAATTTTGGACCAAACTGATATCACATTTCATTGGCTACAATTTTTTAAAAAATTTTGGCAAAAGTCTGAGAAAAATTGACAAGGGTATATTTCATAGAGACAAAAATTGATGTTGCACTCAAAGGGTTAACCATATGATGAACACATGGTAAAAACATGGTTACCCAATGATTATGTAAATTCATGAGCTCTGCAATTCTCAGACCTTTACACCAACAATTTCTGTTTCCAATATGGAGAAAAACAGAATGACATCACCAGACAGCAACTATAGCCAGTGATTATGACATTTGACATTGTGTAATCAAGGCTGGTGATCCATCAACACCTCTTCACAGACAATCACACACTTCAATTCACAGTATTTATTTACTATTTCCATTGTAGCATTGTCATGACATGATAAATTGTGACATACATTTGTACATAAATGGCTCGTCCATGTATAACAAGGATAACAAAAATAAAGAAATACCAGTATACATGACGAACCATACGACTAGTGGTAGCTTGTTTCTTTTTTCAAATCTGCTTACAGGAGTTGAGATGGGAGTTCTTTGAAAGCCAATGCATAATTTGTTTTGCCTGCATGTATTGTAACAACATTTTTTTTATAGGGGCAGCTTTCTATCCCTGGTTCTCACATTTGATTTGTTGAAATTGACTGTTTATGTCATTTTAGTCCCTTGTTCTCCTTTGAAAGTTGTGCACAGTTACTCAGTTTACCTACAGATAAAGCTGGTAAGAAACACCCCCTTGAAAAAATGGCATCATTAATTAACTGGCACGTGCAAGTGACTCACTTCTTCCATGTAAAATGTACATGTTATAATGTAAAACACATGTACACATCGACCTGCAGCGGTGCTATGACACATTATCTTGAACAAACTCATCCAAGAACAACTGACTCCTGTGTACAACTGTGTCCAAAATGCCATCTAATCCTGCACTTTGTCCAAAATCCTCCCGGTCACCTGTACCAGATCTAACATTATTCAAAGTTAATTTTGATGTGTTGTGGGGTGTTTGATGGAAAAGTGGCTTGGTTCAGGTCAGGGTTTTGGTTGAGGTACACGTACTTTTCCAAGAACATGTTTTATTGCCAATGTCACACTTCAAGGTCACCCAAAAGTAGCATTGTGAAGAAATGAATGTGTGCTTCGTAATGTTGAATAGAGATCATTGCTCCTTAAAAAGTCTACTTTTAGTTGTGGAAATTGGTTCAGAAAAAGTTTCTTTACATGTACATGACATGATTTTTAGCAGATATTTTACAGCCTTAGAACAGTGATGTATGGGAAAGGTTAGTTTTGCAGTGACATGGGTTTGAGATGATGTGGCATTCAATTTAATGTGCTGGGATGATGAGGTTTGCGATGAACATAGACCCTCAAGAAAAACGTTTTTGCTTGAGGGTCTGTGGGATGAAGTAATATTGGAAACACACAGTAAGGATGAAGTGGTCAGGGACAAAGTGGTTTTGAGGCTACAGTAAATGATTGTGAACTTGTACTATAGGAATTCTTTACCAATAGAAATCATGCATTTCATGAAGTTCAGTACATGTATGTATGTGGACATGTACATGTACATACTGGACTTCATGAAAGTGCATGTACACACACATGTAAAAATGTAGATGCCTTTTGAATTTGCATAACAGTATTATTGCTGTCTGTTACAAAACAAGATTGACATGATGTGCCAAGTAAATGACCATGGAATCCTTTTCACATAGATGTATTGTACTGGAAATTCTACTTTTGAGAATATATTGAATCTATAAACACAGTATGAACCGCAATGCTTTCTGCCTGACTAGAGTTACATGCATGTGTCCCTGTACTGTCTATATGTACCATAAAAATATTGAATGCACTTCAGGCAAGAGAAAATGTCCAAACAACTGCAGATGGTGACCACACAGCAGATGATATTAAATGGAGATTTCTCTGACGTCAAATTTATATCAAGGTGAAGTGATACTGAACTCTATTTCCCATTGCTATTTTTAAGTTTCCCCTTGATCAGACCGACAATGACTGATATGGAGGTTGAAAGTTCTAACAGATCACTTTACAGAAAATCTCACACTGTATACATGTATGATAACGACTTGTATCCAATACTGACCTTTGAACTTTGTGCATCAATACAGATGTTAACATTCTAAACTTATAGCTCACTGTTATCAATCTCCACACAGGGATTGAAGCGCAGTGGGGCAGCAGCGCGGCGTGGATCATTCAAACCAAGCTAGAGGGTCTCCGAATCGTTGACCATGCGCCCCCACCAATCTCTGCTGCAGGCAAATTTAAATATTCCAAACTCGGACTTCTTTCGGTCCTGCGCGCGCCCAATTGGCTAAATAAACGTGGCGGAAATATTAAACGGATAGGGGCAATCCAGCTAGAGATCGCACTTTCCGCACACAAAATAAGACATTGTACATCAATAAAAATAATAAATAATTTGCTAAAACTTTGGCAATCGCGTCTGCAAAGCTGACAGCCGTTGCAGCATACATTTTGAATCATCAATTTACATCCCTGTAACCTAGAGCAAGGTCTATGTTTTGCAAGTGTTCAGAGAATCGAGGATCGATATTGAAACTAGTGTACTATTCTTTTATCTAATTTTTTTTGGTTCGAAGTAATATATATAAAAAAGACAGAAAATGTATATCATGGAAACGCGCAATACCCAAAAAGTTGGAAAAAACCGTCGCCTGTGGCAGAGATTAGTGTGGCTACTGCTGAGACTCCCTAGCTAGGTTATAATTTTCCACGCCGCTACAATCTCTGTCCGGAGATTGCACTGTTATGTGACTAAATTAGGTCTGGGTGAAAATTTATCAGTATGGTACACAAATATATGTAGGACAACGTAACCCAATGCTTCAACTGAACTAAAGTGTAAAAGTATACTGAGAACACATACCATATTGTATTGATATGAATGAATACCTTCTACATTGACATCTTCTGTGTGGAGATTGTTGCAACTTTTGTAAATGGAAGAGCAACACTTGTATAACCATATAAACTTATGACCATGGATAATTGCAACATGTGCTTGGAAAACATGTTCATTACCTTTTTTACCAAAGATCCCTTGCCCTCTTGAGAGTTTCCAAGTGCAAAAATACGACACTGATTTGAGCTTGCGATTTGAAACCCTCCCCGCCCCATACACACAAATGAATTGCTGGCAAGGGTAGTGGAAAATATAAACTGCTGATAGGTTTGCTTAACAAAATTCAAAATCAAATGAGAACGGTGATTGATAATCGCACATACATTAAACTGTATACATAGTTTCCATGATATAACCATGACATACAGTACAGTCAATGCAAATTTGTGCAAAATAATTGAAATAGAGCAAAACCCCCTTCCCAAATGTAATGAGTTTGGTTGGTCATGCATAATTATCCACAGCCCCATCATGTTCTGTAGACATATATGACATGTATCTATTGTCCACACTCTTTATCAAAAAAAAAATAAAGCAATGTAGTCAAGCTCACCTGATGTGACATACATAGAGGAAGTGTGATAATTAAATCATTAAATCATCTTCTGTCTCATCGCATTTACAGACTAATACATCATGCAATATCAAATTTCAAATTCCATTAGTTCTAACCTTGCCAAAAACTATGTACATGTTATGATACATCATGTTTCTGGTTTTCATCTTCTATTGTCAATTCTCACACCAAATCAAGCTAAACTTTTGTTGGCATATCATTATTTTTTTGAGAAGGATGGACTCTGGTAATTTACCAGGTAACCAGACATATAGATCTGGTTCCCCTTGTCATATCAATGCAATTGTATTATGGAACACAACAAAAATGGTACCAGAGTTTCTAAATCATAGACATAAACCTATTTACTCCACCTTAGCAAATACACTACATCTTTAACCCTTTCACCACCATGGTTTGTCCCAAATCCATTGTTTTCTATGGTAAAGTTGGACCTCTATACAGGGAACTGGGGTGAAAGGGTATAAGGATTACTTGGTACTGTGCATGTTTAAAAGTGAAGTAGCTGGTTCTGACCACAAAAATGTGGCAAGCACTCCCATTTCCTCCAAAATGTCCATCTTATTCATAGGACATCACTAAGTTACTTAAACCACGGAACACTTGAAACCACCTGCATGTCTAGTCACTGGCAAGAAGGATGTAAAACTACTGTGCAGTACTGAACACTGACATTCTTGGTGAGTATCTGATCAAAGGAACACAACAACCACAAAGCAATGGTGAATCATACTAATGCTGCTATACATGTACTGTCATAGCCTGATTGTATAAATTTTAAGTAGATTCCAGTGTTTTTGCTAAGGATCGGGAAGATAGGGATTTGGTTTTGTAACCCGGTAAATTTCTGTTGACCTTTATGCTGATTGCATGTATATCAGGGAGAACCCCTATTAACATGATCAGATGACAGGGAAACGTGCTGAAATTCTCCTGGGGTGGGGATACGGATACCATCTTAAATACACTGGACACACACACACACACTTATAATGTGAACATGTCCTGAAATGAACATTTCATGAAGTAATGGTTTCACCTGACATATTGTTTTATATAATTCTGTCTAGTGTACGAAGACCTGTGATCATTTGGCAGGAAAGGTGGGTGTCAGAGTGGATCCACTTCCATGTATTATAAACCATACGATACAAATCATCCCATATTTCACACCTCAGAGAGCTGATATGAAGGATGTAAGACTTTTTACTGTAACTGACATGACACTATCACTGATCATAAACAAAATGGATTGCTATAAGTATCATACAGGTACATCAACACAAAGTCTGAAACAAGGAAGTTGAGTTATAGAAACAAAACACTCGTTACATTGGTTTGTGAATGTACTTTAGACTTTACAGGTGGGCAAAAATAATATGCAATGTGTTCTGAACTCCTGCTATGCCAAAATAATGTATTCAATGCCTTGATTTGCAAGGAATTACTGGGTGGAGCTCAAATTTGTATCATGACATCTTATACATCGACATGTAACTTCTAAATTTAACCAAATAATTTTCAAAAATAGGGAAATGGAACTCAAAAACTGTCATATAAACACCTATTCATTGACGTCATTTTGTCATACCTAAGTCGGCTATATTTTATTTTCCTGATTTTTCACCCTTAAGTTCAGCTTTGTCCTACTTATATACAACGTACACAGTGTATGCTGCTGATCCAAAATTGTAAATCACATAATATTTTATAGTATACCTCAGTTTTCACTCAGCACAGTGATTGTAGTGGTGGGTTTTTGAGATTTTTTCAAATTCATAAAAGTCATGAACGTATATATAGCAACATACATTGTAGCCAATGAACGATCTTTTTTTTGGCCTAACATCTCGGGTCAGTAAGTGCACAGACATTAGTGTCAGACATCCTAATTTTGAGGTGAAAAGGTCACATATAGTTACTTGATGAACAGAATTTTTCCACACACACCTGTCACATATTTTCTGCCTCAACCTTTCAGTGTCACCACGATATATTTGACGGCAAGTTTCACTTCATGCACTCCTGACATTTCGTACCAAAAAATATGACAAGGTCTACATGTACCTGATATGGAAACTCTACCCACACGGTGACATCCACACTAGTTTATAGCATTTGTCCCTGTAACCCTGACCTGATAGGAACCGATTCATGCATGTATCACAGCTGTATTCAAATTTTAAGATCGCCCTCATTGGGCATGACTCATACTGAGCAGAGTTTTTCCTCCCCATTCAGTGACCCTCTCACTTGGGTCATTTGAAATGACAGTGCCTTTTTGTTGGATGTTACTGACATATTTCTATTGGTTTTCAGCGGCATGACTTCCTATGAAGGTTCAGTAGTTCAGTTCTGTTGCAGAGGTTGGGAAACATTTGGCAGAATGTACAAGAAACCGGTGCAATAGTTTTTGTTGATGACTTTTGACTGTTTTAGTATACCAGGGTACATGTATGTACTAAATAGTTGGAAATAAGGTAAAATGATCTGTGAAGAAGTTTGTTAGTATTCCTGACTTGGCATATGGAATAAACTCAAATCCATAGTTGTCAGAGAAGTTTCCAATGTAGATAGCTTTCAAGGGATTTAAACATCCTAGAAGATATTCTGTTTTATTTGGTGACAGTCAGATGGTAATGTTTCAGCGTTCTTGAGCCGTTTTATGATAGCTATCCTTTGATTCTTCGTGACAGGCAAAGCTACATGTTCATTTGTCGTATAAGACTGAGAGTTCATAACTATAAAACCCTGTATTGAGATGTGTGACATGACATTTGGAAAATGATAGACATCCTTGAACAAAGAGAAACTTCCTTGTAATAGTGATATATGGGATACCCTTCAATTTCCGTTACACTGTTCAAACAGGGCTTGAGCAGACTGTAAAATTGAATACCGAGAGCAACGTTCATTCAATACAACTACAGGGCATTAAAAATGCATGGTAACTGATCTGAATTCAGTGCATTAAAGCAATTACAAAGCTATTGGCATAACGATATGAAGCCACATGCAGTGGACAATATACCACTGTCTGCAACCGTTAGAGTCTATGGGTAATGTGGATGAATTGTGTCAGCACTCAGAGCCTATCAATATGAAGTATTACTACGATAAAACCAACATTGATAACCAAAATGCTGACAATCTACTTCTGTTATTAAAAATTTTCATTCTACAGGGTGATTATTTTCAGTAAATTGAAACATTCGAATGGATAACTGCATTATCACTTTGTAGGCTGCACACCTTTCTTAAGGCAATGCACTTGGGAAATGAACAGTTTTTCTCTCTGGTCTGCCTTAACCCTTTTCCTGCCAGACAGTATTAAGACTATTACTTCCCCATCAGCCAAGTCAGTAAAAAGCAGTATTGAGCCAAAACATGACGTATTTTCACCCGCTTGGCTTGGTATGTTATAGCATCTTTAGTCCAAAAAAATCAAGTTTACAGTATTTATGTTTTCAACAGCCTTCAAATGTACAGTATTATGTTAAAATACACCATATGGAATATGTTGTGTTTCGTTAATTTTAACCATCTTGACCTGGTGGTGAAATATGGACTTGGCAGGAAAAGCCTCTGCCTTAATGAGTCTCAATTATTACACTCTCAATGCCTGGTTACGTCAGAATAAATTTACAACATGCATATGCATACGCAGACATGTACAATATAATGCACACTCACATATAACTAGTATTTAGCATGGAGGTCATAGCATACTGACAGTCAGTACTTTAGACCAACATCTTAATCACACATGTTCACACACAAAACACACATGTACATGTATATGTATATCTGGATGAGTATGTACACTGCACTGCTTGTAACCATATGTACCATGTTACAAACATTGTTGGAACATGTACATTATGATCCAATTGAAATTTTTCTCATCTCAGCATATCAATTTCCTCCAACCATCCCTCCAGAAGCTTTGCCATGGATACATGTATTTCCGGCAAGACATGACAAACCTATTCTTCAAAATCTTTAGACATTTCACTTTAAACTGGGTGTCTATATCACTTGACCAAATTGCAAAAAAATTTTTTAAAGAGTTCAACCGGCTGTCCTCAAGACATATTTCACCGAAACTTTTTTGAAATATAAGGATTGTGTAATCAGCAATGTAATTTGATATCACACTGTATTTTACTTTAGATCAGAACATTCACATTTGTGAGGAAAGAATGCTCAGAAAAAAGTCAAAAACATCAATTAAAATTTATCCAACAGTGACAAATTGCATGATGTAATAATGCAGAAAACTTACGTATTTCATTACCATAATATTTATTACCTGACCTTATAAACCCTTAAAAAGCTGCATATTGTATTATTTTTTACTTGACACTTAAAAACTGACTGAACATTGGTATTTGTGGAATTCACCACTTGATGGATTCTATTGTCGAAGTACAGGATAGATGCAAATAATCATTATTTTGGGGTTAAATGAGATAATGCAATGTTTTCCCTTTGGTGTCAAAGCGATTATTCCAAAGACCCTTCATAAACCTGCTTTGTCTGCAACAACCAAGTAATGCTAGTTAGGAATATCCATGTATGCATTTATACTAAGAAACCATTACCATTGGTACTGATCCAATTCATTGACATGGTTGAAAAAAACACACAACATCTAATCATCACAGATTATATTTTCAATGATTTACGAAACATTTTTAACTGAGAGCAGAATCAGCCTTGTTGCCAGGTTGTGCCAGATACATGTAGAGCATTGACTTTGTTTGGCATTTGCTAAACACAGACTTGGGGAAGTTGTGAACTATTGACGATGTTTGACAAAGCTAGGGGAAGGATTGGAGGCCAAAAGTCTTGACAATTTAAAGTATGTACATGTATACATTATAATGTACAAATATTAAACTCCTCAAACAAAATTCCTATTATGCGTTAAAAATCAGGAACTTGAACTGCAAAGCAATTTTCCGTCTCTACACAGTGAGCATATATTGGTACCATGTGGCTATGTCATATACATGTACATGCACACATTTGACCTTTGTCATTCAACAGTTTCCTCATTAACAATTGCACATACAGTGTTTCATCTAGGATGGCATCAAAGGGGGATTGTCCCCTTTGCTAGAATATTTGGGGGATTTCACCCTGTTTGTGTGTTCTATTTATAGATCTGAGGTGTGACAAACATAATTCCATGGGGCACTGGACCCCTTGACAATTTGCCAGGGGGGTGCCAACATGTCAACAAAGGGTGAATCACCCATCACCCTGTCTTGGTGAAACACTGCATACATGTACACATTTGCAATGAGCCAGTAGATGATAATGTATGCATGATATACTGGATGAGCTGTAGGAACTGATATTTTCAAATTTATGGCAGAGTCTCTTTGTTTTTCAAAGTGCTCTATAATGCAATAATAAAAGAGGAACAGTACTGTGTGTTATTCTTATCACGCAGAATTTAAAATGCAAAATAAACTTTCATTTTAAGTGTTGTTTCTTAAACATCATCAGTATGGGCTGACCTGCACTGAAGTTTTCACATTTCATATATGAAGTTTGTATTCTACAATTTGCATTCTTGGGACACTTTGAATACCCAGTGAGTTTAGGTCTCCCTTTTTTCAAAGAAAAAACTCTGAAATAGCTTCATTTGCTTTTCTGTAAGTAACAAATGTACATTCTCAGTCAAAATGTATCTGTATTCGGGCATTGCCAGGTTGTGAGATCACTAAATTAAGGTTCAGTGTTCTTTGGTAAATAGCATGACTGGATGTACATTCTTCATTCATAATTCTAAGCAAAAAATCTTGTTGAAAAGTATGACAGTTCCTGAAACACATCCATAGTATCGTACATGTTACATGTATGGGGCAGCTTGTCAATATCTGAGTGAGAGGTGTCTGCATTCCTACATTCCTGGCGAACACTTTCAGACAAAAGAGGAGGACAAAAACGTGACCTACTTTCCAGTCTCTCTGAGAAACATTTCAAGACTCCAGTAAACTGTCATAAAAGGGTCTCTAAGCCAGACTGAACAAGTATGTACAGTAGGTGTAAACTGACCAATACTTCGCAGAATTCAGACATGTCTACCGGTATGTAAACACTGCGTTCAAGAAGACGGAAGTATTAGAAAACTTCACTCAAGTGGGGTTGTGATGGACGTGACGACCCACCCACTAGACATACACAAACTAGACTATACAAGTCACTTTATTGGACATAGACATTACTGAAATAGCAGTATTTATAGCTATGTAAAGTACAATCTGTTCTAAGTCTGCTTCTAGAACTTCCATACATTCTATCCCACTCACGTTTATATTCTAATTTGGTCCAATCATAATTTCTTCAGTGACTGATGTAACCTTGCATATTCAGAAAACAGGAAAGAGTGATGCAATGCAAAAAGAGTTCCAATGATTTTATCAACTTATGAACTACATTTATCTGAGTCAAAACCTAGCATTCTGAATCTGATGATTAGTTCTGACCTTCACTATGACTTTCAATGAGTCAGACTAAAATTCTACAGAATGCCTGTTTTAATTATGTTGCTGTAAAATATTTTAACGTACAACTACTGCTATTAGCCTGTTCACCCCAATTTGCTGAAAACAGGTCCACAATCATCATTGATAACAATGGTTTGGACCAAACCATGCTGGTGAAAGGGTTAACGACTGAAACAATTTGCATTTCATATTTGAAGTGAAGTTACTCTAACAAATCTAAACAAGTCATTTATATTTCTGTAGAAAGGAAACTAGAGACAGTTACTACAAGACTTGTTTGAAAATCTTATAAGACATGTCAATCGGAAGATGAAGGTATGGCTGTCGTATCTACACACCTGAAGGAAATCTGAATTCTTCAAATACCACTATTTTTAAGGAGTGTTATCATAAGATATGACTAAACAAAACCATCTGAGACATGTAAATCTTTCAATTACATGTATACTATTAAACTTTCCATACATGACACTGAGTTTGTCGGACACCTGTGAAAAACTGAAAATGTCAACAAAATTTACATGAGCAACATAGTAATACAGAATTATGTACCAATCTTTTACAAGAACTATAGTAATCACCATTGATAAAATTGTTTTGTAATCTTTGGTTACAATCTGCGAAATGTCCTGGTGACTGACAATGACAAGCAAGACAAACATGATGACAAATGATAAAACTGTAAAGTCAGATAATGTCACACGGAGTTATATCTACACTTATACAGGTGCACAAGTACCACTTGATGATCATGTCATGTATTGCAAGAAATTTAAACTATCTATGTTATTTGAAGATAAGTACAGGTAGCCTACATTCTTTAGTCAGCTTAAACTAAGACCATCAAAGACACATGAAGGTCAAGCGTGTACATACTGTAAATGTATGTACACATACATGTACATACATTTCTCTCCCCTAATATAGTATCACTTTAACCTATGAAAACAGTACTAAAAAACACTGTGAATGTACCTCCTTTGCTCTTATTCAAAGCTTTACACTACCTTTATCAAATTTTAGCATAATTCTATCATAATCTCACATGGCATTGAACCTTTCAGAGGTAAATGAAATGAAATGGTTTAATCTTCCTCTGACACAACTTTATGAGTTTCCTTACATACAGGGCTAGCCACCCATGACATCACTACAGTGTGCATTTACTGAGTGTCATGTAAATTGACCAAAATCTGGGATGGCACAACTTCAATGCAACAAGTCTTATGCAACTGGCTGTTCTCCAAATTACAAAAGCACCAAACTATACACCTGATCTTGAATGACTCACTAACTCATTGAACAACTCTACACCAGTTTGTTTGATTGACTTCAACAGCAGTAACTAATGGAAGCGGCTAAAGAAACAAGTTGAAATGTCTTGTTTATCCTGCAATTTTTATCTAGTAACTAATGACAGCTCTTTCCCTACAGGGACAGCATTCTAATGACAGCCAGACACAGCAACCCCTATCTTAGCATCTGAGCATAAATACAGATGATTTAGAATTCTACCTGGCAGTGTTACTGGTAGTGACTGCTAAAATTCACACATTTACTCCCTGACTGAAAACATTTATCACAATCAACAACCGCCTCAGGCTGCTAAAAATGATCAGTTTTGGAAGAGACAAGAGCAAATATTCCATTTTCTGAAAGTACTGCAACACAATTATCTGGACGCCTTTGGCAGAATTATGTCATCTTTTATGAACACTAAATTTAACACTTATATTTTATCTTTTGGGTACCTTATTAGGCTGTCTGATATCATATGATACAGAGAGTCTATAAATGATGATAGGATGTGCTGACTACACTATGCCATATAATGAGATTTTGAACAATGCACAAGTACAGGCAGTCCTTTTTACACACAGTACTATCTGAATTGAAGTTTAGACCATACTGCAGGGCTGGAGACAATGAAATCTTCAATGCTGATATAAAATTTAAAATGATTTCCTGCGACAGTCTGCACACAGACTGTATATCAATACAATGGCATACATACATGTACAACAGAAAAATACATGTACGAAGTCCTGTAGAACAAGAAAATAAATTGGCTGTAGAGAAACTCTTACCTAAAGTACAACATGTACAGTGTACCTTCATGGAAGGCTATGTAATAAATACAGGATACAATACATGCTTGAGGTCGATGACTCACAGCGTAGAGCAGTTCCTGTTTTGTCATTTTTCATTTGTCTAGACAATTTTGTTCATTATTCGGATCACAGTCATGACTGCCAATTTAATGATGTGTATGTGCATATTTTTCTACTTATATTCATTACGACTTCCAAGGAAAAGGGAAATAAATGTTCAGAAAGAGGAAAGCTAGTTTTTCCCAATTTTTGATAAATGTGAAAGATGTGGCCGAGTTCAAAGGTCACTCTGTACCTTCTTATTATGCACTTGTTTTGGGATTGGAAACCCAGCTTTTATATGCTTGTTAAATGTAGTTACATTATTCAAACAAGTGCTAGTGTGGACAGTTCAGTTATTTTATTGAAGTTACAGCTAAAACACATGCTAACTTAGAATGTTGAGATTTATAAGAATATATTGCAGAGAGCAATGTCTTTCACATTGGCATTATTTGTTTTGACATTTCTGTCAGCAGGATAGCATGTACCTGTCACTGCATGACATCAATTGTGCCAATACTCCCTAAAATTTGGAAACACAGGAAAGCTTTCCTTACGTCATATATCTCATTTAGAGAACTATGGGTGGCACACATTTGGCACTGTCACTATAAATACAGTCAAAGAGTTGCTGGTCTATTTTTAAATGACTGAGACAGTTGCGGTTAGATGCAATTACTTTTTGAATCATCTTTGATTTGAGTGACTCAGTGATTGATAAACCGGAAGTACATGTATGCCACATTTGACCTGAAGGAACAAAACCTTACTTTGCTTGTTATACATTTTCATCTTCATCTTTTCCTTAACAAGCTCTTCTTTTGTTAATTTTTTTTCTCTTAAAATCTGGATTGTAACCATTCAGCATGAGCACTTTTGCAAACAGAATGACACATTTGAGTATTAGAAGACTGATGCATAAGACTAGTAATGCAAATTGTTTTGGTAATCTATATGACCTGACCGCTATTAGCCCAGATCCAATGTATGATTCATCTACATTGTAAGGTACATGTACAAAGACCTATGTCACTTTCAATTTTGCAATCTTGTTTTATTTTCAGAATGGACTGAAACAACCAGTAAAATCTGCTGGTTTATCTGCTATTTACTGTAAGTGTAACGACATGATGGCTACATTCCTGCAGAAAGCTGACAATGTAATTGAACTTGACATATTATTGACACAAATACAACCTGTACATGTATAAAAAAAGACAGCCCTGTGTGCAGGTTCCTTTTTTCCAAACTCTAAATTCAGAACTATAAATCACTAATATCTGATTCACTTATGCAAATCACAGAAACACAATGGAACTCAAATAATATTCCACACAACTTCCAGTTGACCAACAATTATCCAACTGACATGTCAGTGTCGATATCTAAACTTCTCAAACACCCACAGAAAATTGAACTTCATACAGCAGCAGCTTGACTGAAGAATATCTGTTTCATACTACCATGGAGTACAATTCAACTTATCAGAATTAGGGGGTATGTTTGCATGACTGATGAATACATGGCCCACACTACTATGGAATACAATTCAACATTATCTTAGGGGGTATATTTGCATTTATTCTTCAATAGCCATCCCAAGACAAGGACTCTTTTACACTACGACAAGGATAGGGTCAGCTGTTCTTCAGGTGTGTAGAAAATACATACAAATGTAGTCATCACAGTTTTTCAACACAGCACTGCTGTACTCAGTACACTTACTATGCTATGCCACATGTTGTCATCAAAGCCATGCCCATCACTTGACATACCGGTACATGTACTTGCATGTACCGGTAACAACCGTATTTTTTTGAAGTGTTTCAGGGTTCTCCACAGGGGAATTTTGAGTGGTGGGTCATCCATGTGTTTTTCGAGCATTTTACTAATAGGTTAGGGGCCGTCGATAATAAAAGCTGACGCACAAGAAACGTAATTCCTTCGTTTTACTTAAAACCCCCTCCCTCCCCCCTCAAAACGAAAGTTCTTATGCGAAATCAATTTTGTATTATGATGCCGTTTCTGACAAACCCACTCACACCTCTCCTATCCGCACTCCCATGAAAAAATACCGAAGTTCACATTCATTAATAAACCTCCACTCTACGCGTTTCACTTTTTAAGACAGAACATTTTAATGTATTTCGCACGTAGGAAAATGTTTCACGTACATGTTTCACGTTGAAAACGCTTACAAGTTTTTATTTCACATTTATGTCTTTTCGTTGTCTTTTTTGTCTCCGTATTTTTTCGTCATTCTGTTATTGATGAATGCCAAGGTAGTATTGCGTTCTCGCCGCGAAGTCGCACTTCGAAAACAATAGACGAAAATCCTTATGCGATTTTGACGCACACTTAACGAAATGAGCTTTTACCCCTCCCCCCTAAACGAAAGAATTACGTTTGTCGTGCGTCAGCTTTTATTATCGACGGCCCCTTAATAACCATATACAAGAATAAATTTATACGACAAAAGAATATGTAAATCATATATTGATATTTAAATTCCCCATCCATCTAGTTTTATCCAGCTGTGGAGAACACTGTGTTGTATTAATCATATATTTACAGATTTGTGCATAATCAGTGTGTATATTGGTATAGAAGCCTGTGGAACCACATTATGTATTTATGATGTTAAAATATCCGGATGCTGTTCATGAAAGGTGCACGTTGATGAAATGAGCATGCAAGCCCTAATATTACCAGCGAATTAATATAGAAAAGCCACTTACCTAAAATTCAAAAGTATTCCTGAAGCATGTGGAAGAGGAAATAAAGAATGACTAGAGTGAGAAGCATTGCGTGAAATGAGAAATATTTACATGGCAGCATTTGCATTTTAGATGGGTATAAAGTTTACAGTACAGTTTCCATATAATTTGCGTCTTTGGATACTTTTTACAAGGCGTTCTGTTTAACATCATAATGCTGTATGCAGTTGTACAAATTTTCCCAACATTAATCACTGGTGAATGTATAGCTGTATCAATTTTACAAACAAAGCAGGTTGCTGAGATTCTCACTCAGGGAAGAATCTGTGACATTCATCTCCAATAAATATTTGTAAGTCATGCACGTCTTTACTGTAAGCACCACTACCTGTAAATTTTGATGTATACACTCATAATATTCTTTTGTTTGTACGATACTGTAGCTTTCAGTTCTGTTCACAGACCATGTCAAAATGCCTCAATGACAACTGAATTTAAGCATTTTCTGGCAAAAATACCAGTACATGTATCATAACAGAACAATTATTCATAGAAATTCATAACTGAGTAGAACATATGATTTCATAACTTTATGGCACAATTATGATAACATGATAACACAATCTTATCAGCTATTGAACTCTAACATAACATCCTTTCATACCAAGGGGCTTGCATCACAGGGGTGGCAGTGTGTGTTTGTTTTGAAATCAAAGACATCCTGTTCCTTCCAATAATCCTGTTTCTTCGAGTGAGAAGAAAATATGTATCTTCTATTTTCCTTTGTACCCTTTTCGTAATATTTGTTTATTTGTGTTTGGTTTTGATTGCATCTTTAGTCAAATCAAAAATGACCTTGTCCATTTTGCAAGAGTACTGAGTAACCTTTTATTACATATTTTGTCCGATGGAACAATGTGCCTATCCCTGTGGTTTAGGTGACCTGACCTTAAACCCTGGGTGTGAATGTTCCAAATTCATGGCTGAGTTTTTGTCACAGTGGTAGGATGGTACAGCTTGTGAATTTGACCATGGTTCCAAAAGCATGTACCAGAGCAACTATACGAGGGAAAAACAGCCAGTCAATTGCAGCTCAAAGAGCATTTTATCTATGGTTTGAATCTAAGTTGAAACACTGAATGGAATATGAACATTAACAAGACAGGATTCTATATCTCCTCAACAGTTTCATGGTCTCAAAGTTGACTCAATGGTATACTATACAGTAAGTGAGGCTACCCACAATGCTCCATGATCTGTACACACGGAGATCACTCACTGAACTGAAGCAAATTTCTTCTGTACACAGAACAACTCGGTCCATATTTCAAAATTCTGGCAACATAGTTCTAATGATCATAATTTTCTGATATTTCACTGTAAATAATGAGAAGATCAACCCCTTTTCCGCGGAGGAGATAGCAATTTTGTAATTTTGTCGACATAGATTTTTGACAGCCATACACAATATTTTCAAGGAATATTTTAAGGAATAAGTTGCATCTGTGTTGGCAAAAGAAAGGGTATTGATTTTTTTAAATGTTCGTAACAAAGGAAATTTGCATGTCTGACAGGTGGTATGATGAGACCGTCTTAGTTGCTGATAACTTTATCTTGACAAGTGTGCAATTTTTTAGCACCTCCAAACATCAACTTCTCATTCAATTTACTCTTGAATTGCAAACATAATCAATAATTTTGGAACATAGTCTTGACAAATAATCCTGAACTTAAATTGTAAGTTAAAAATTGTTAATATACTGATAAAGTTGAAAAAGCCTTTAGCAAAAAATGTCCGAGTGAACAAATCAGGGGAGTTGTGGGTAGCCTCACTTACTGTATACTATCTTATAAGTAAGGGCCAGTAGCTGTAACTTTTGATCACTACTTTTGTTTTGCATGTCAATTACAAATTCTTGATCTTTTTACTAATCCATGTTGAAACACATACATGCATTATTCAGCTTGTCAACACAGCATCTGTACGTGTAGAAAGCACTTCTATCTAGTCCGACTAGAAATTAGAATTCACTTGTCAATAATAACAATGCAGTTTACACATGTACAGGCTGAGTTAACAAGCTCAACATAATTGTGTATCGCAACATGAAGTAGAACATGAAACTGTAGTTGACATTAAAAATGAAATTGTGAAAAATCATAAAAAGTTACATCAACTGGCTGGGTCTGATGAAATCAGGAGGTGATAGAATACATCTAATAAATGGTTGTTTGGTTTTTAAGTTGTACTGGAAAAGATTTACATTGGAATTACACTGTCCCTCAATATACAAGTCTAGAATCCATTGAGGTTGCATAACCTCTAATAATGAGGCTAAATTCCAGAATACCAAAGTATACATACTGTACATGAAATTGTTCTATATTGCAAGACATACATGGTGTTATTCGAGTAATTAACACAATATTATCTTTGAAATTTGATGGCTCATAAATGTGTGAATTGACAAAAGTACCTGTAGGAATCTGTAGATATAGAGAACATCCACTGAAAGCATACTAGGTCATCCAATTATGTGATAGGTTGGTTTGTACCTGGGACATGCCAATGCGTCCCTAAGTTTAATAAATTTTGAAACCTATACAGGTAATTCATGGTTGCATTGGGTTTTTCTTTATCTACACACATGCCTACATCCTCTGATCTCCCTCATAAAAACTGGGTGAAGGAGTGGAAAGCTACAAGTGCTGTTGATTTCTCAGAAAACTTGGTGCCTGACAGGTTTGACCTTTACATACTAAAAGGCAATTGTGTATTGAAATACAGCCACAAATACACGTACACGTACCAATATACAAATATCTTGTCTGTGTTTCTTTTCTCAACAGGATGAACAAATATATCAATCAGTTTACAATGCTTTGGTCAAACTGATGAATTTGAACTAGAACTTATGTTCCATGGGTAGGAGAATTCTTATAGGGTAACTTCTTTCATACTGTTATTTATTTGACTGATGGGAGGAAGTCAATTAACAATGGGTTATAATATCCTTGGGGGACGTAAACAAAATAGGACCTAAACATAACCTGCACTTCCTAGACGGATATGAAACTAATTAAATGTTGCACGAAACTCAACAAAGAAATCGTGCCAAGAAACAGCATTCCTCAGTTTGCTGATTTTACAAAATGAGATCAATAATGTTGTTGATGTTTTGCCGTTGGAATGTTTATACCTACTTATATTACGAGTACCTGGATCATTTACTGTTGTTAGTTTGTGGAATGACGTTATGAGAGGTGCTAATTTTTATTGACGAGATCAACCTTTGTACTGACACCATTGCAAACTAGGGTAGTGAGTTTCACTGAGATTGACCCTAACACACAGATTTGAGCAATACTGTGACAGACAAAACAAGTTTCTAAAGCCTCACAGTTATTGTTTACTTTGTTGACCAGATTAAGTATTGAATCTGTGTTTTCCCTGCGGAGACTCCTCCCTGTCACAACAAAGCAATCGGCCATATTTTAGAATCTTTTAATTAGTTCACTGATGAAGGCCATTCACCCCAGAACTTGACTTGTGAGCAGTCATATCAACATTTTGCTCTTCTTGCTAGCAACAAACGTACTGTGGTATCGACATATCTTGTTTGGGAAATCCCATGATGGAATTCAACATTACAACAAAATGAATGTAGGCTAGGTGACACCAACATTCAAGAGGTGGTACTGCAACAAACTGATGATATCATACCTGTCATAAAAAAAACACATGGCCCTGCAATGGCGGCATGTACAGTTTACAGCCATACCACTTCTTGTATTAATGACCAGCCTATTCATTGGTATATGAAATAAGGGAAGTAGATTCGAAAATTTGTGAATAATGTGAACAATCATAGACCCTAAAAAAGGAACAATGAAATGTTTTAAACAATTCATGTTTTTAAATATAGTGAAGATACATGACCATGTTTAGAAATAAATCTAACACAACAGTACATTTGTTTGTTTCATCGTACCCAGATGAAAACAAATTAAATGTGAATATGACAAAAAGTGAAAGCATGAAATCTGGACATATCTCCTTCACGACGAAAAAGAAAACACAGGGTCCTGAACGACAATCATGATCAACATACTACCAATCATACAAAACTTTATGCTTTTCTGTCGTAAAACTCAGGCAAGTTGATATTTGCACACCAGTAAAAAATATATCCGCTATCATTTCCTTGGAATAAAAATACCTATCCTGCTCAGCATTTCTAATTCTATGGGAAGCTTACACATTTTTATGCTATAAATAGTTCAGAACTGGAACTGCTTTTTGGTTTACACTTCAAGTCAAATGGGGAAATGACACAATGGTTTCCCATCCACTGCTGCAGAATTGGATGTGATATAACATTAGAGAGAAACCCTAGGAACGGAAATGCTGTAGGATCTTAGTTTGATAAGAATGTTCATCACGAACCATACACACTTGCTCTACATTGAAATGTGCCCATTGCCAAGCCAGATTGACTTTAAACTTGAATAACAGTTAACCTTTTGAATTACTGCTTTGCATTTCTTCACAATGACCTGTAACAATACCTACATCTGCTCATTTGATAGCAAACCATGACTCACTCAGTGACCTAAAATTAATTACATCTAATTTATATGAAGCCACTGACTTCTCACGCAAACACCGCTTCTTCATTACCAAGTTCAAGTTCTCTCTGATGTTTTAACTGTGAAATTTTCTCTGCAAATTTACATATACCTGGCCCATACTGATAACATCAACCATATTCATGATGCATATCTAAATTTATCCTCTATGTGTATAATATTATTCAATTTTTCACCGTGGATACCTGTTACTGCTGCACAACTTTCATTTCCAAATGCAATGGCTGCCATTGCTCATACTGACTCATAGAATTCACTGACCCAACCTAAGATATATCATATATGAGTGAGGAAGGCCTGATGATAGAATGAGGTCATCCTGCTTGTTTGTTTTGCAGTCTGAGAGAAATCAAAAACCAAAGCTGACCTCCAACAATATATTTAGTAATTATTCTAAGAGCACCTAGCCTTTCAATTCTGAAGTCATGAAGAGCTGCATTTCAGAGCATGGTTGTCACACACCCACTACACACGCGATTGTGCACCACCTTTGTTGAAGGTCGATTCCCTCCAAGGTTGTGCTTGTGTTCATGCTAAAGCTTAGACAAAGCTTTGATTCAAAAAAATCCAATTCAAAGGTTGTATTGCAATCTTGTACAAAGGTAAATGCCCAAAGTTTGAATGAGGTTATTTTCGAAGGTTAAATACAACTTCAGCCTTAGAACCTTCGTCAAATGTTCACGATGAACCTTTCGACAACCTTAGTTTTCCGAAAGGTTAGACAAAGGTTACTTTCACAAGGTTAAATACAGCTTCAGCCTTAGAACCTTAGTCAAATGTTTACAATGAACCTTTCGACAACCATAGTTTTCTGAAAGGTTGGACAAAGGTTACCTTCAGAAGGTTAAATAAAGCTTCGCACCGGGAACATTTGTTGAAGATTTGATTTGAACCTTCAGATAGTTGTTTCTAATAGGTATGTCGCATGAAGGTTGTTTCCGAAGGTTATATGTTTGGTCAACTTCACTCCCTGGTCTTAGGGGTTTTTTTGCGTTATACCTTATGTCGCCCCGGAAACAGAAAAACCGCAGTTGAGTGGTCATGCTGTGCTGTTGGCATAAACTCGTGATCGTAACTTTTACACTGCACTGCACTGGTCTGATATAGCGATATGTGCGTCGTCAGCGCTGGTCATATACCATGTGAAAAGAGGGGTTTCCGTATTACATCTTGAGCTGGGATAAGCAAAAAAGAAGCGAACGAGAAATGCGGAAACTATACTGAAAAGCGTATTTTAGAGGCGATTTTGCTTTTTGAGTAGAAAAATTGCTTCATCAGAAAGTTCAATATCACATCATACCTTATAATTCTGACGTTATTTTCACTTGCACTTGACCGAGAATCGATCGTTCTCAAAAGTGTCAACATCATTACCATCATCCATCTTGAAATGAAAACGAGGTTATATACAAGGCGTCGGAATTTGAATGTTGTTTTCTCGTGACCGTCCTTGTAATCCGTCTTCGACAAACGATCTTGCAAACATAGTGGACTTCACTATAAGCATGGAGGTAGGAAGAGACGGAGATCTGACTGCTGAACATTTTGCGAGGGCTCCGAAGAGGATTTTATCAAAAGACCAGAATGTTTTCCCGGATCTTACACGATCTTCAAGGTAAGTTGCCACGCGCCACGTAACGTATGCAGACGACAAAATGTTTCAAAATTACCTTCTGTGAATACTTTACATCGAAAAAATGAAAATGAACGTTGTACCTGGCTAATCTTTAAACAAATGGAGTAATTTCGTGAAAAATATATGGAAAATATCATGACCAACAAAACTAAAGTATCAGCAGTGGGCTTATCGATGATAGTTTGACAAAATCGCACCACGACGCGATGGTCACCAGATCTGCAGAAGGACCCCGGAGAAGGACGCCTCTATCAAAGTGGTTTTTTCTCCCTGAATGTTCTGACACGATCGGTTACAGTCCCAGATTTTGTCACGGTCACTCCTGACCGCTGACTTAGCTGCAGTATAGTAGTGGCTCGAGGTTTAGCTTGGTTATTTGGATGGGATGGCAAAATTTGGTTACCGTCCCACCCAAATACCCAGGCAAAACCATCAGCTGCTCCTGACCGTGATTTTGTGTAATATGTGTTTGTCTTCATCAGGTTGTAGCGTCTCAATCTGACAGATGTTCCTATTTGCCAACATTGCATTTGCAGTGTCCCTAAGTGCCAATGTCTCAGTTTAAGTTTGCAACCAATGGGTGCAAAAGAGTAATTGACAGATTTTCTTTTTTCAATTTTTTTCAGTGAAAGTTCTTGAGGGAGGCTGTTATGCCAAATGTTTTGTTATTGGTCAATGGAAAAGAATGACTCTCCTCATAAACTGTCTGTAAGTATTGAATCCTCTCAGTATGTTATTTGTATTCACAGTAGTATTTTTTTTGTATTTAATACATTTTATTAGGTTTTCTCAAAAGTGTACAAGGTAATATTAATGTATCAAGGTGTACTTATAAATATGTTTTTTATCAAATTCTCAACTTGATCAAAGTATGCATTGATTTTCCATTTATGACCAGTGATCTAGTAAATATATAAATTTCCACTCATGAATCAGAAAGGTCTGCCTTCCATAAACATTAAAAGAAAATAAATAACATACAAGAACAAGTCAATTTATCTTGAACAGATCTTGAGAAATGTATGGCTAGAGGGTGAAGTTAACATTTTGAAAAGTTTTTATTATTTTTTTGCTCTCCTCATCAATGCAGTCAATATGTCAGGATTCCAAATCACGTTGTTCACATAGTGTGTGGCATATCAGTAAATGAATTCATGTTCAGCTGTAAATTCAATTGTCAAACAATAACAATCACTGAAACACAATCTCCAAAATCTGTATTAACAAAGTGCAGACAGAATTTTAAATTTGGTTTTACATGACAATGTATGTGATGCAATGTAAAAATACTGGCAAATTGTCATTAATAGAATTACTTTGCTTGTCTTTTGTAGATCACTTATCTGAATAACAAGCCAGTGAGGAAAATCACTGCCATGTACAGCCTGGAAAGGGTTTTGCAACCACATGTCTGCCATGCTGTATCAAATTACACACTACAAAACTATGGGGATCAGAACTGTTCCAGAGATTTAGAGCAACACATCTGTACCACAGTGATGGCATATACCACCCTGGATCCACAGCTTTAAAGCCTGAGACAACATCTGCAAAAAGTTTGTGAAACCAAAGTGTAGCTGTCGTGAAGCATGCGTGAAAAGTACACTTTTAACAATCCCATGAACACTGAATTTCCTGATTTTCACTTTATGACACATTTGCAGGAGAGTTTATTGCAACATCACAAGTTTGTACAATTACTCCTAGTGCTTCCAGACAACCATGATAACCTAGCTGCCTCTCATTGAAACAGCTCTTGGTAATTTTGTAGTTGGTAGTCGTCTCTAACCCTAGAAATTAAATGTGCCCAAAACAGAAAATGCTCCTATCTTAAATTTGAGCGGGGAATATAAAGACTGAGAAAATCTAATCTCAGGAAAATTTAGTGATTTCAGCTGAACAGTAGACTTGCTGACACTTATTGCCAATATTTATCAAATGACATGTAATTCTGTACCTATACTACAGACAATGAAAGTATAATTAACATTGCATTGTGATTAGAGATATAGGTAATTAATTATCAAATCAGTGTAGTATGTTGTGTCATTTAATATGCTGCCTTTTGTTGTTCAAGTTTATTTAAAGGAATATATTAAAATATATTTTCATTAAAAATATGTTGTGTACATGATGATATACAAGTGCTTACAATCACTTGAAAAGACAATGATTAATTGGTGTGACAAAAAGGCAATTTGATGTAACTGGCTGGTATGGCTCTGTAACTTTCAATGATTTTTCACTATTTTTGTCCTTAATGTCAACTGCAGTTTCTTTTTCTACTCCCTAAGCCATGCTGAGTTACACAGTATCAAATTTGTAAATTCAGCCTGTACATTGACAGACTGCGATATTAGTGTTGACAAATTAAGTGAACACTGGTCTGGATAAGGGTTAAAATGCAAACAATAACTGTGTAGTTTACAAATTCATGTATTGACCCTGTGTTGAAGAGCTAAGTAATTGTTTCAATATGCTTCCAGGAGTTACACAAGAACTTATAACTGACATTCAAAACAAAAAAAAAAATAAAAAAATCATCAAACTGGTCCTTGTGATTCTTGAATAAAGCAAAATGTAAAACACACATTGGCAAACACCGTTAACAGAAGACCAGTGTGAAGAAGACTTATTGAGTATTTCAGAAGGAAAGAAAAGAGAAATAAAAATAAAACTTTGGGAAAATATACTTAAAAGCAATAAGTTACATTTCATAATACTTACCTGAGATAAATTACAGCAGATGTAACCTTAAATTTTGATGATTTTTACAGTAATTTTGTTCTGCCTTACAATTAGATTTTCTAGTTCTACCACATAAAGCATGAATTGCCAAAATGACTGATATTAAATTTCTGAACAGAACTTGTATTAAATGTATTGTGCTTTGCCATTGTTGAGGATTGAATTTCACTCTAGTTGTCAACATATTGTAAGCTATATACACTGTACATGTAGGTTATGTTGAAAAGCCAAGCACTGGGCATTTCATCATGATGTATCATCTACAGAACAAGAAAGTGCAACTGTAACAAGTTAGTACAAAAGTACTGTAAAAATCATCAAAAGTTACCACTACTGTACCTCAAAAGGAATAAACCTTCAGATAATATTGGCAGCACAAAGCTTTGAGAAGGGTTGCATCAATCTCCAGGGCAGAGTCATCTTATCGCGTATTACCCACAATTCCTGATGTGTTCGATTCGGCGATAAGTGACTCTGCCACAGGTGTCCTGTTTACGTGGTAAATCACCACATACCGATCCGCAAACCGGAAGTCAGCTCGAAAACCGACACCGAGACGAACTCGCCGAAAATACAAAGTCCATCCTCGATGCAAAAATGTTCATCGGTTTGAAAACTAATTACTATAAGTTTATAGCAAAACACGAACTGGAAAAATATAATTACCATTGGAACTTCTTTTAAATAGTGTAATTATTCGGGAAGAAACAAGGCTTTGACCTTTTCTGACCTTTGGGCGAATCCCCTGTATCGTCTGCTGATGATGTATTTTCTTGAATTGTGACCCCTCCTGCACTCGAAGTTATTTATCATGGCCGTATATATGAATACTCAAGAAAGAACAATAAATAAACACTGAAAAGAGAAAATGGCGTTTTTATTTGAATTTGTAGATAACTGTGCGCGTGCTGGAACGAATTCGAACTGCCGCGCGTTACTGTGGCAATACCATAGCTACAGTGCGCGACAGGTAAAAAAGTAGTTCATTGACGTTCCAATGACCTCGAGGTCACATGAATATTAATCTGCCTGTGCCAGAGATACTTATTAGCGTACGCGCGATAAGAACTCTGGTTCCGAGAGTGGGGTATGCATATGACAACATTGGTCAAAGGTCAGAAGGTCAATGGTTCATTGAAGGTTGGAAGGTCGAAGCTTCAACAATGGTTGATACGATGAAGCTTCGAACAAGATCAGGAAATCAAAGCTGCAGTAAAGGTAGGTAGTTTGAAGATTTAACAAAGGTCAGAAAGAGGAAGCTTCGAAAGAGGTTGGTATGTTGAAGCTTCGACAAAGGTCAGGAGGTCAAAGATTCAACAAAGCTCGGCAGTAAAGCTTTCCCGAAGGTTGGTTCATCAAAGCTTCAACAAATAGGCAAACCTTGGCTGAAGGTTAACATCACGAATCTTCAAATAATCTTGGTACGCAAATTGGTATTCGAAGCTTGGGCGTGAAGCTTCGTCTGAGCTTTGAACAAGCTTTGCCAAAGGTGTTGCACAATCGCGTGTGACACCCACTAGTGAAGCCAACATAAGCGGTCTCATCCTAAAAACATTAAAATTGTGACATGTAAACAATGCGTGGTGGTACATATCATTCACCCAATGTAAAATGTGAGTGACTTCCTTCGAACATCGCGTGGAAGTAAAAAAAAAGCCCTCATGCACATAGCAAACAAAAATTGGCTATTACTTGTTATCAAATTAAAAAATATAAGTAAAAGGATAGTCTATGCTACGCCATATTTGGAGTATCGTATGAACTGTTCCTTGAAGACAGCATGCCATTATCATTTGTTGTGATCTGTCCACAAAGTCATCCAAGAGGTGGACTTGTTGACAGATATATAAACAGCACAGGTAGTGCGGAACCAAAATAAGGTACGAGTCTAGAGTGTTAGACAGGGAGACATGTCTCATGTTAACTATGACATGACCCAGACAGCGCACTGGCTGGGATTGGATATAGACAAAATCCACGAATACATTTCTTTTCAGAAATACAAGGCAGTAAATACTGCTGATACGCGGTCTCGGGAAAATTCATACACATGATATGGAAATGTTAACAGTTTTATCTATAAACACTGGACCACGGCCCCTCAGCAGAACATCCTACACAGTACAGACGGCTTCTCATGCAGAACTACAGCACGAACTTGCGAAACCGCACATTTCCATCCATGAGAACGACTAAAAATGCAGCCTACCTGAACTTCCCGAAAGAAGAACTCACAGACCGTTTGCCAGTGGTCGAAAATACGCTCTCGACCCACGAATAATTTGAGATATCTCCGACAAAAAGTTCAGTTATGAGAGCATCAGTAGACTCGCGAATTAGTTGTGGAGCAGCAGGAAGTTGGTCGTCAAAATGGCCGAATAAAACATTGCGCGGATACTAAAATAACCCGACAAACGCGGAAACTCTTTACAATTTCTTTTTCCATTTCTGTTATAATGAGGTGCATAAGAATACAATGAAGATATAATTTCCTACCAAAAATTACACTGATTGAATGTTTTATTCGAAATCTAAGAATTTTGTTGTGACTTTTGTTCAGCAAACCGGCGGAAATGCCTTTTTACATCTTACAGGCAATATGATTCCGCTGGAACTTCACGAACCCGGAAGTGTCTGGGCATGCATAACAAGACTGATGATGACATTCAGTCTTGTACATTTGGTTAATCAGTCAACTCAAACTCAATGGCGGAGATCACGGAGTGCCCACACGCGACTGAAATCTTTAAAGTGCCTTCTACTGTGCCGACCCTCTGTACCGACAGTAGAAGCAACATGTACAAGACATCTGAGGGGGTATGAAATGTTGGAGTGTAAAACGTTTTCAGAAAAAAATGTATAAACATGCGCCTTGAAGCGGAAATGCTTGAACTTTTGCCCAAACTTTCCTTAATGAAACTTTCAATCATTCTCCTACCAAATCAGCCATAAAAATCCGGGGTCACTGTGCAAATTTTATTACCACCACACTAGAGGAAAACGTCATCCAAAATTTACCGCATTTGAAACTCAAAATGGCTGCTGTCCCTGTGTTTATTACTGTATGGGGAAAATTAAATTTTCGATTCATACTGCCATGGAGCTAGAAACAAAGCGCCATGATAAAACTATGGTGGTGAAAAGTTTACTTTCTCCGAGAACTTCAAAAGGAGTCCCCATATGCCGCAAGTTGTAAACCAGAAAAGTAGTGGGAAAATAGGGAGACCTGTTTCCTTTTTTGAGAGTTTTATGGCAAACTTTATAGAGATTTACGTTTTCACTAAACACTGATCTGAGTCCTCAAAATTCAAATACAAGTAGCATCTCCACGTTTGTTTGGTTTTTTTAAAGATAAATTTATTTCAACATAGTCGCAAATAAAACAAATCTATATAGCTGTGAATGCGTTAAAATTACAATGCATCTCAACGCCTGGGCAACATCACATGCGCTCGAAAAATACGCCCTCGTGCGACAAAATATTGTAACTTTTGTTTTAGAGAGCTGTAAACTTTTGTCGACATGTCTTAGATATTAAGGTCCATGATGCTCCGAACTTTAACCAAGCTTTATATCTACAATTGGCAGGTATGCTTTTGTCTTATGAATACACCTTTGAATAGGATGAGAATGTGATTGCAAAAAAAAAATATATCGTCCTTGTCCTTGGTGCAAAGGTGTCAGAGATTCGTGTGATCTTTAATATTGTTTAATACTTTGATTTGAGGAAAATTTGTGAGCAACCTTTACCCTAACACTTGGCTTTAATCTAGTAGACTGGAGATGTGAGAACACCCACATGACACCTCAGTACGGGACAGCTAAACATGTTTCAAGTTGATCTAAGCCACTTACTCTCAGTGTTTTAAATAATGAAATTAATAAATAAGTGAATAAATACATAAATGAAACAACAAAAATAATAGCAATAATAGTAATGATAATGTCTCCATCGGTTTTTCATGTCATAAACATGAAAACATGATGAGAACTATATTTACCTGTTGTCATACTACAGATTGGCTGAAATGGGGATATGATTTTGACACGTCTCATCTTCAGGCATAAGGTGGTGGTGGGGGGGGGGTAGGTGTACATGTCTTGTCCTACATAAAATGTGAACCATAAAATGATCTGGGTATCATGGTGTGTCATTGAACATGAAAAGGTGATCTATACAGTTTGAATGTCTCAGTCCCTTCTACAATGTCTTCCCTTTTATGAACTTTCTGGTGATAATATGTCTCAAGTTGACCTTGCTGTTACCTCATGATATTGACTTGGCTCCCAATTCAGACTCACATCATGGGTCTATCATTTATATCCCTAACCAAGTATTAGTCTAAAAATGTTTATTTAAGGTAGAATGTGTCTAGGAGACAGATATTCAGACTCTAAATATTTTTCCAATACTTTACTTATACTGATCTACTGCTTGTTTTTGTTTTTGTTTCTATTTTTTTTTTTTTGGGGGGGGGGGAACTCATTTTAGAGCTCTTGGAGTGAATCTCTTTATTTATGTATTGTTCCCCATAGAATTAACACAGGGATGGTGGGCATTTTGAGTCTGTCTTTCACTTTCAAGGTGCATGCTACCTTTTCAAAATTACTCTTACAGAAACATGGAAATCAATTTTGTATTAACAAACTATACTCTGAATGAATATATAAAAAATGTCAAGTATCAGACCACAAAGGGCAGTAATAAAAGCAGGTGCAAAAAGACATAATTTGTGCGAATATGTGTCGGCAGAGAAATGTTGTGCCTGCATTCAGTAACTATAAACCTCTACTCACACTCAACAACTGAACACTGATTATTTGAAGCATCAGTTTGGGAACTGATCTGATTTTGGTACACACGAAAAGAAACACAAAGCAGATGAAGGTTTGTAACTTTTATTTAGAAAAAAAAAATTTGAACATATGCCTCATAAAAGGTAGTGTGATAGCTCATTTACCTGCTGACGCAGCAAAACTCCCATAACAAAGTCTTCCAAAATACTTGTGAGATCCATCTTACTGTTTTAAATGGCAGATTGGACCATTCCACTTAAAGTACAGGGTTGGAAATTTAAAACTGACCGGGAAACAATTCTTGAGATATTGAACGATGTAAATGAAAATACCAAAGGACATAGAAGTTGGTATAAAAGTTATGTTTAAAAAGGAAATGAATCTTTGTCCATAGCTTTCTGGGAAAATATTCGAAAGAAAGAATATTCATTTTTGAAAAAAATTTCCTATCAAATTTTCAACTAAACATGAACCTATTATTGATAAACAGGCATCGTTTTTAGATCTTATAATGTGTCAGCATTCAAAAAACAAAAATTGTTGTATACGCTCTTTCAACGGTGTCCCCCCAACCTTCAACTAAATTGTTGAACCAACTAACCCTTAAATAATTGCATTGTATTCAGATCTTGACCTAGACCTTGACCAGAATAACAATATCATGACTTTCATCTTTAAGGTAAAATAGCTGTAACTTGAGACAATACTTTTGTTTTCTTTGTTCTACAAAACCATGTATATTTGTTTTATCAGCTTAAAAGAATATTAAGTATTAACGATGTAAACAAAGAAATATTATTGTTAAAGAATCCTAGTCTGGATTTCTAAAATAACATTTGATAGAATGCAATAAGGCTGTGTTGAACATTTCTACATAAGTTTTTTGAGTTCAACAAGACGCTGTTCTTTGTAAACGGAATAAAAATACTGAAAAATACATAAAACATTACAGCTAATGAGCTTTATCGATGGTAAACACAAATATACTGCAATCACTGATGTTTTAAATAGACAAATTTTTAGAGAGATCTCGACACTTCCCACATGCAGAATTTGGTGGAAATTTACGCAACCAATGGTTAAGAATCCAGTTGTTCTTACCAGTGTACTTCAATACTTTGATAAAATTCTATTGCATTCAAGTTGAGTCTTTGGATCTGCACAAATCAATGTAGGCGGGATGAATAAAACTTGACATAAACTAGTAATGGGGTGAAAGGTTAACCCTATGAGTGCTATAATTTTTCCCACCAAAATTTTATTGCATCATTTTACCAATATTTAAGAATTTTTCTGTAAATTTTTGATAATTTTGAACCAAATGGACATCACATTTCATTGGCTGCAGTTTTTTATCAAAATTTAGACAAGAGTCTGAAAAAAATTGACTGGGGTTTATTTTTTAAAGGTGACAAAATTGACTTGCACTCAAAGGGTTAATAAGCTAGTTACATGTTCTTACCTGCCATTTCAATCACTTGCAAATTTTGCATGTTACATAAAGTATCTAAGTTTGTCTTTTACTGAACGATTGGGGGGTATTTTATTTTGGGATACAATTGATGCATATCATCTTGAATACAAAACGTGCTTGATCTGTGAATGTTGATATAGCAAACACCTATAACATAATTCTACTTGTTGAATTCAGCAGGGCAAATCATTGAGATTTACTGTGCTTTACTGGGATTCAACATTATAATACAGTAAATTTCAACTTATTTATCATGAATGCACACTGACATTAGTACATTACAACATAGAAATGACTGGGCCCACCAATCTTCAGTTTCCATGAAAATCAAAAAAAGAATATGTTGATGCAACAAAAGTAAAATACATAAATACAGAGTGGTTAGTTTGTAAGACCGGCTCATCAAATACATAGTTACTACTGTAGATTGAATAAAATCAACCTATGATCTATAATGCTATTGAAATAAGTGAAAATTACAATGATACTGGTCTATGGTCATGAATACCGTCAACGGTATCAGTAGTAACATCATGTTACTGTGACTCTGCAGTTTAAAAGAATAGCATAAAGTTCTGCCAATTAAAGGACCAGTCGTTATAACTTTTGATTTTTCACTATTTTCAACTACAGTTTCTTGTTGTACTCCCAAAGGCGTATAAACATACACAGTATAAAGTATCCTGTCAACGCAATCTCTGAATCCACACACTGCATTGTTATTGTTGAGGAGTAAATTCTGATCTGTGCTAGAATTCAAATGTAAACAATAACAGTGCATTTTACATATACATGTACATGTTGTGGTGACAAGCTAATTAGCAAGTCTTTCAACATGCTTAGAGGAGTAGAACGAGATGGCCGAGACAAAGATAGTGAAAAAAGAAATCATTGCAAGTTATAGCCACTGGCCATTTGACAAAAATATGTATATCAATATACATGCATTTGTGTCCAGACATATCGGAACTGAACTGGACAGTACCATATTCATATGGGGGTGGCCAGGTGAAAGAGGGGAGGAATTTCAGGACCCCATGATCAGGTGTATTGCATGTGTAAGATTGTACTAAGGTGAATAAGTAATGAGCTACTTCGGCAAACACATATTTTTTAGGATTATCATAGTATATCCACCTCAGAACGAAAATTTGAACTTTTTTGTTCGAAGCAATTTTAATTGCTATATTTTATAATCAAAGATATAAATAAGCGGTTGATGTGAAAGTTTCAAGCTTACAGACAAGCAAATAACAAAAGTTTAGAGTACAATGTATTTGAAACAACAAAAAATTTTGGAGTGTCTGAACATCAAAATGGCTACCAAAATCTCTGTGTAAAACTCTATAGGAATAGATGATATTTTTGATTGTCAGAAAAACAAGAATGCACAAACTTAGTTTTTATCTGGTGGTTTCAAAATGAGTTCATGTGAGCTGCAGTATCAGCAAAGAGTTGTTTAAATTTTAGAGACCATACATCTTTCTCAAGTGCGTTACAGACAGAGACAGACAGACAGATGCATACACACGTAAATACCCATTTTTGACTTTGAATGAAAATGTTCTCATTAAATAGTCTGTTGCCAATATCAAATTTTGTTGCTTTTATCCTGTTCACAACACTTCACTGTAAACAGGTCCTGACCAACAATGGGTTTGGGCCAAACCACTGTAGTGATAGGGTTAATAGAACTTTGAGAGAGTCTGAACTCCTCTTGAACTTAAATGCAGACATACAATCTAAAGTACAAGCTGCATATACATTTCTTTGGCAACTTTATAAACATTGAGGTAACATAAATGGGACAGTAGCTGTAACTTTTGATGGTCTTTCAACATTTTTGCTCTGTTCATCGATTGAACGTTCTTGTTCTACTCCCAAAAGTGTTTAAAACACAAACTATTTGGCTGATCAACACAGCATTTTCATGATCTATATGCATATAATCTACTGTTATTGTTTACATTTGAATTCTAGTCCAGACCAGAATTCACTTGTAAACAATAAAAGCAGTCTACACATGTACCAACTGAGTTGAAAAGCTGAATACTGTTTATCTAAACATGCTTTGGGCTTTAGAACAAGAAACTCTTGTTGACATTAGAAACACAACTGGTGAAAAATCATCAAATGTTACAGCTGCTAGCCCTCTAAGCTTGCAAAATTCATTACGAAATTCTTAAAACTCTACAGCGATAACTTAAAAAAGGGTAAAAACCTTGTCCAATTCCCATCCCTTCACACTGCCAACATTACAATTAAATAGTACAATCATATTTCAATATCAATGTCTCAAACAAACACCTTAAATAACACTGGAGAAAATAAAAAACTCTTGACTAATATATTCTCGTGGTGAGCAATTGTGCTCACCTAAAAAAAAATTGTTTCATTGAAAAGTACATTCACACCATGAAAACCTGACTGTTGTTATTTAAGTTTTCTTTTTTTTTGTTAGAAAAGAGTGAAAAAAATACCACATTTTGAGTATAATTACCATAAAAGTCAAGCACCTCCTAGGACGATATAATGGCAATGGCATTCTTAAGGATGAGGTTATTGTCACAGCGCCCCCTACAGGCATGCTGTTATCAAGGTATCTCGTGGCAGTGCCACGGCCATAGTACCCACAAGGGTACTAGTCTCTTTCTAAGGCAAATGCTATAGAATTCCTCCTGGTAATACCAAAGCCATGGCACATCTGAAGGCAATGTCCCAGCCATGCCATCCCAAAGCGCAAATGGCACCTCATGCGTGAAGATGCACGCCACGACCATAGTACATTCAGAGCAAGGTCACAGCCTAGGCCAAGTTCAAAGGGGCAAAATGCTACAGCCATGACCTTGCATTGGGGGAAATACTCCGAGTGATATTCCCTCACGGCAATGTCATCTGTTTTGGCTTTCTTCTGCTGCTTTCTAACTCTAATCTGAAATACTCAATGGTTTTGTTGATCCCATCTGCCATCGGAACCTGCAACGGTAAACAAAAGGACCAATGTCAAATGTGATTTTTGTTTATCAAGTCTGTTGAAATTCAAGTGAAGGTCATGGATTATTACAATGACTCCCCAACAATGATACATTTCTGGGCTCTTTCAGTCAACTTGATTTCTGTGCATCAGTTTGATGCTTAACAAAATACTACATACAACTATAGGATGCCCAACCTTGAAATATATTTATGCTGAAGGGAAGACACTAAGGTGGCTAACCAACAACTAAATATTTCCTTCAGTACAATCTCCAATGATACAACCAGAACATAAGAAGAACCATTTGGTTTTAACATAAAGAGTCATTAAATGTTATATTCATGAGTATCTATGCTGTGAAATGGACAAATACCTACGTGTAATCTGTTGCTTAAAATAAAAGAAATTACAAGCATATTGCAAAGAGATTTCATGTGATCTATGAATTTTGAATATTGAGCCATTATGCATACAAAATTACATCAGTTTTATGGGACTATATGTAACATATGCCAGTAATATTGCATATTTCGCTGTTTTTGGAAAGTGTTGAAAGATTGAGACTTCAAATTTTGATTCAACATTTTTTCATGGAACTATGCTTAAGAAGTTCTACCACGTACAGAAATAAGGACGGGATATTTATATTACCTTTGGTTGCCAACCAAGAAGTTTTTTTGCTTTTCTGATGTCGGGTCGCCTTCTCTGCGGGTCATCCTCTGCAGCTGCTACATTTTTTATGATACTCCTTGAATCACCTGATAGTGGATAAAACATTCCGCAAACAGATTACACTGTGACATTTTCAACAGGGTAATAGCTTTACTGTCTGTTTTACATCATGGATTGCAAGTGTTTTCAATTCTATTTGTACTCTGTTCTAAAACTGAAATGCTATAAAAACCAGACGATTTTTGATTTGTGGCAAGGAGTAGCCATTTTTAGTGTGGCTGAAGGTAGGACGGGTTAATGTAGAGTGAGGTTTGATGGGAATTGTGCCTTGAAGATTGCAAAGGATTGCTTGAAGTCCATTCTTAAAACATAGAGTTTTAAATTTAAATCAATTTCAAAATGAAAAGGGGTCTACAAGTTAAGCAACATATTTTTGTAGAATTCACAAAGAATTTCAGACTGTTATTGATTTACTGGCACAAAAAACAAAACAAAAACAGACTACAACTTGTTAATCTAAGTCTATTGACAGTAACTTACCGACTGAATTTTTAATAATTTCTGCAAATTCAATAATTGTGTGTTCCTCTGGATTTCCCTAAATTATAAAAAAAAAAATAAAAAAATTTAAAATTCTAAAACTTGCTCCCTGTAGCTGAGTTTATTTATCCTAATGATTGATGCAACCAAGGACAATAGTCCAAACCCGGAATTCGAATCGACCACGGTACAAACAAAGCCATGTGCGCAAACGTGCATAGACGTACTTGTATTTCCATACGCGTTAGTACACATGTGGGCTTGTTTGTACCGGCATCACGTGATTATTTGGGCGTACTGAGTCTGTAGAACGCATCGCGTCCTTTTTATTCCGGAGTAGAACCATTGTAACTCGACTCAACATTCAAGGATGATAATTGCAAATGAAACAAGTATTCAAGTCTTGTAGATGATTAAGTTTATAGTCTAAATGACTGTTTTGTAGTGCTTCACGATTGGAAAATTATAAGATGAACGGCAAAGGTACCAGTAACCCTTCTATGTTCCTGTCTGTTTGTTCTGTCCAATCAATGAAATAAATGTAAATGGGGAAAAACTGAAGCTAAAATGAATCAAAAGACTTGCATTCCATAATTCAGAATAGGTAATGCTACACTGAAGAGATACTGTCATTATGAACTCTTAGCACCAATGCATACAAGGGTAATAATACTGTATTTCCATAGGAAAGAACTTTAGATTCCTGGGTTATTTGAAGCCTATATCTTACAAAATGTGTAAACATTCATTGACAGCTCATTAAAGTGGCATTGTCTTTTTGTGACATTTTTATACGTCTTGTTTTGATATCACCAGTCCATACTAAACCCTGACACTACAGAGAGATTGTAAAACATTTCAAGGCACAACTTTCAGAATCAAATGTAACACAACTATTTCCGATTTCGAGTAGATGCACTCCAAAAGTGTACTGTTGTAGTAATTGTTGCTATTCTAGGGAGTCCATATAAAGCAAGCTGCTCACTGCCATACTGTGCAATGCTATAGTATGCTCACTGTAACTAGAAAATATCTGTACTCCCTAGGTCAGGTTACAAGAGTGCTATTGACAAATTTTCAACCCTTGAAACTTCAAATTCAGTGGGCTAGCTATCAAAATACCAATTTCGCTGTCAGTGTCAATAGTATTTATCATTCCTGTAATATCTATGCATAAGTTCAAGGTCAAATATAGACCTTTCTGAGGACAATAACATGTTTACAAGATGTAACAAAAAGATGATGACACCAAATGATCAAGTAATCTATTACTAAACATCTGCTGTTGCCAAAGCCTTGACCTCACATCATATAAATTTCATCCTGCACACAGACAATGTTGTGGAATCTATACATTCTCTCTGATTAATCAGTTCACATTTGTTTGGATGGATAGAATATTGATTGTTTCATAAATCTTGATGCAGCTGTTACAATGGCTAAGAGGACCATGCCGAAAACACTCTGGGGATTGACAACTTCTGTGTACACTTGGCAGAGGGAGCTACATAGACATAAACGAAGTTTCAAGATGCTGGGTAAAAGATGCCTGACAAGCATTTATGCTGCCAAGTTCACACATCACCATCAGGTCAAGTTTGTTAAAACCAGTGGGGCATAACCTGTTCCATTTTGTTGCATTTTAACAAAGACTTCAACATTTGAAGGCCCCTGAAAACATATATAATGTAAACATGATTTTACTGACAAAACTTGCTATGACTACCATGCCAAGTGGGTGGAAATATGTATAGAGTTTGGCTCAATACTGCTTGTTTACTGACTCAGTAGATGGGGAAGTAATAGGCCTGGCAACATAAGGGTTAAAAACTTTACTGAATACATACCACATTCACAGGTGACGACACATTACTATTCATTAATGCAATGAGGCCATCAACTAAATCACTGTAAATGAAGAAGAGTATAACACAGCTGTTATATTGATATGTTCGGAAAGTGAAAAGAAATCTTGATTACCACTGCAAGGACAGATGTTCTGAAAAATGCAAGTTCTCAGTTATTTCCATTCTTTCCAATTTCAACTTTTTAAGGAGTAAATTTGAAAATTAAAATGAAATTAGTTTAAGTTCTCCAACTTATGTTTGATAACAGACACATTCCAAGCTTTAAAGGGGAAAAATCTTTCAATGTTTAGTGTGTGACTTTAAAGGTATACTGTCACCTGTTCCACTTTTGCCACAGTTACCATGGAAAAAAAAAATCTAACCAATCAAAGATTTTAAGCAGGTGGCCGTTTTTTTAAAAACAGCACCCTCACATTGGCATTTTGAATACCAAGGAACGCCCCTTTGACCATATATGGGCATATTTAGATTCCAGGTGACTGTATACCTTTAATATCAAACAAAATTAATATCTTGAATAGCATGTTGTTACAATTTCAGCTGGTAAACTTCATATGATTTAATCAAAGTGAAAACAGAATGTGCAATATCTACATATTGGTGAATCCTATTTGTCATTTTATTGAATGTCACCATCATGATGGTCAGTGTTGGTTGTCTGACACTGCAACACACAAACAATCCTTGGCAAGCCTTTCTGTTTCTTTAAGGTAGTGTGTGCTATTCAGATTCAAAAGATGTTGTGATACTTTGCTGGTTTGCTGTCTGTACGGACTCATTTTGAAGCCTGTAGAATGCGTGCTTTCTTTGTCTGATTTTTGTGATAATAATAAACTGTAATTTTTCCCCATAGAGTAATCATAAGGATTGCGTCCCCTTTGAATTAAAATATTGGTAAATATTAGGTAATTTGTATCAAACTTTGCCCAATATGATTTGAAAGAGAGCAGTTTGAAGTTTCCTTGGTGGGAAGTTTGAGCAAAAGCTTACCGGTATAAACATGTAAATTTTTTACTTTCAAGGCATATGTTACCTTCATATTTGTTCAAAAACTCGTTATTTAGTCGGCTGCATTTATGAAAAAAAAAGACCTTACCCCAAAAAAATTGCTACAAAAGGTTTTTCAACGGTTTTTGATAGAGTCAAATGTGCTTAATAACATACTAAAAGTCTACCAAAATCTGACCACCGGAAACGCGTCATTTTCAAGATGGCGTCCAAGATGGCCGCCATATACTTAAAATGGCCATAACTACTTAAATATTAAACCTAGACTAGTGATGTCTGTGTCTACCACCATGTTTTAGTGGTTTAGGAATCCAACTACCATATCTAGATTATAGACAAGTGGTCATAAGTCCCATAATTTGCATATTTGTACATGTATTAAAAATATCACTGTCACATTCTTCGTCCGGAACATGTTGCTCATGTGGATTTTCACAATTTCCGAGGTTAGGTAGTAAAGGGAAATCAACTCCACACATCGTTCATATTTGGGTTGTTTGCGTTTTGTGTATAAAAGTATGTATAATATAAGTGTATGTCATGTTTGGCTGTTTTAAGTAAAGTGTTGCTTAGCCATGGCGAGACGTACCCGTAATCTACGAGTCTTGATGTTACTCCACACTGGAGCGGAGAGACAAGTGTGACACTGCGATCCTTTGGCGCTGCGTTTCGAAAACAGAGTTTTCTTCATCAGTCGCTTAAAATTCATTCTTGATTGGTGAGACGTGTTGAATGGTTGATTGTCTTTATTTGGTAGTATGTTGTTCCACTTACGTTTGGTGTTCAAGTAGGGAAGCTAGAATGTCTACTGGTTGGTCTTGTTGTGTTTGTGTAGATTCGTGTGAACCTGAGTTCGAGCTGTCGTCGCTTTTGTGAAATCTGGCGCTTATAAGTCTATCGCCTATATTTCTGTTCCTTCTACCGGTATATGCGATTATTGGTTGATTTTGGAACAGTTTTTTTTCTTAGTGTTTTGTCTTTTTCAAGTTCACTTCAATTTTTTCTCAGAGCTTGCTTGATTTTTGTCATTTCGATGTACGGGCTATATGTTGTTATGAAGACTACTGTATTGTTGGTGGCGTTCTTTCTTTCTTTTTGTTGTTCAAGCTGTCTTTTTTCTGCTTTTATGATCTGTTTCTCTGATAATGCGTTCTATTTCATTTTAGCTCATATTTGGTATGTGCATAAATAACAAAAAACATCAAATATGGTGAGTCGGTGGCGTCTGTGTGTCTCTATGTATGTATGTGGGTATGTTAGTGCAGATGCATGTCCGTCACATGCAAAAGCTCCCTTACCGCCAAAGCTATCATCTCAGTATTTGGTGTACAGGTAGATGCAGGGGCTGAGATGTGACGTTGTTCAAATGGACGTCAAAATGTGCAAATGAGGTAAGAAAAAGGGAAATCCTGCAATGTGTAGGAGTGGTGGTATGCCAGTGACTGAAACAGGCTACTCCACTGACCTTGAATCATTTCCTGTCATTGTTTTTGAACTGTTACATATTAACAGACCTGCTCAAACTAAGAGGGACTAGCTGTTTTTGCTATGCATGTTGCTAAAGTTGACCTCCAGTACCTAAAGTTTCAGACGATATTTACTTTTGTCATTCTTCTTTTTCTGGTTTATATATTTCTTGTTGTTTTTCTGGTTGTACTGTGCAGAAGTCATTGTCATAACATCAACGTAGAATTTTCCTGTACTGAACAGTCAGATAGAAACAACATTTATTGTTGATCTTTGGTACCCATACTGGTATGTACCAATTCTGATCAAATATGATGGACACCGTATAATTGCGGTATTTTTATATTGTCGGTCTTGTAGTTTTTCACTAAATTGTGTGACTTTCTCCGTAAAATCGGTTTCGTTGTTGCATGTTCTGATGTATCGTAATGTTTCACCTTTGATCAGACCTTTGAATGTTGCTGCCGGATGGCATGAGTTTCTTTGTAAGAACTGGAATGTATCTGTTGGTTTTATGTGTGTCTTGGTGTCGAGAATGTTATTTTTGTTGTATCGACGATCTTTGTAGATAGTCAGGTCTTAATATGTGATTTCTCGAGAGGAGCTTTGAAAGTAGGATGCATTTTGTTGATGTTTGATATGAATTCTTTGAGTTGTGTTCCGATGAAAATCAGGAAAACATCGTCACTGAACCTCAGCCAGGTCGGTATTTGTTGTTTGTGTTTCTGTATTATTCTCATTTCTATCTCGCGAAATGTAATATCTGCTATTTTCAGCGACGAGGGAGACCCCATAGAGTACCCGCATATTTGCCAGTAGAATTCATCATTGAATTCAAATATGTTGTTTTTTACGATTATTTTTAAGCAGAGCTATTATGTATTTCGTTGGTGGCTGCTTGATTATGTAATTATTTGATGATCTTTCATGATTTCATGCTCTGCCGACTGATTCAACTGCCTCATTATGTGGTGTATTTGTGTAAATTTTAATTACATCTAGTGTTACTAGTGTTGCATTGGCCGGAACTTCGATTGTCTATCCCATATTTGAATATTTGAATCAGTCAATAGAGAAATAAGAACACCACTTTGGCACCTTCTACCGAAAATACATAAAATGCCGCCACCAGGAGCTAAGCTCGCAGGACAGCCAATTATAAGTAGATGCGCCAGTCCAACGTTTCACATATCAGAATTCATTGACCATTTTCTCAAACAAATCGTCAAAGAAACAACCAACATACATCAAAGATACAACAGACTTTATACTGAAAATTTAGACAATCATAGTTCTGGCCAATGCAACACTAGTAACACTAGATGTAATTTAAATTTACACAAATACACCACATAATGAGGCAGTTGAATCAGTCGGCAGAGCTTGAAATCAGGAAAGATCATCAAACAATTACATAATCAAGCAGCCACCAATGAAATACATGATAGCTCTGCTTAAAAATAATCTTAAAAAAACAACACATTTTAATTCAACGATGAATTCTACTGGCAAATATGGGGGTGCTCTATGGGGTCTCCCTCGTCTCCGAAAATAGCAGATATTACATTTCACGAGACAGAAATGAGAATAATACAGAAACACAAACAACAAAGGCCTACCTGGCTGAGGTTCAGGGATGATGATTTTCTGATTTCCATCGGAACACAACACGAACTCAATGAATTCATATCAAACATCAACAAAATGCATCCTACTTTCAAATTTTCGTTTCAAAGCTCCTCTCGAGAAATCACATATTAAGACCTGACTATCTACAAAGATCGTCGATACAACAAAAAGAACATTCTCGACACCAAGACACACATAAAACCAACAGATACATTCCAGTTCTTACAAAGAAACTCATGCCATCCGGCAGCAACATTCAAAGGTCTGATCAAAGGTGAAACATTACGATACATCAGAACATGCAACAACAAAACCGATTTTACAGAGAAAGTCACACAATTTGGTGAAAAATTACAAGACCGACAAAAAAAAAATGAAATAGAACGCATTATCAGCGAAACAGATCATAAAAGCAGAAAAAGACAGCTTGAACAACAAAAAGAAAGAAAGAACGCCACCAACAATACAGTAGTCTTCATAACAACATAACCCCCGTACATTGAAAAGACAAAAATCAAGCAATCCCTGACAGAAAACTGGAGTAAACTTGTAAAAGATGAAACACTTAGTCTAAAAAGCGGTTCCAAAATCAACCAATAATCGCATATAGAAGGAACAGAAAGATAGGCAATACACTTATAAGTGCCAGACTGCAAAAAGCGACAACAGCTCGAACTCAGGTTCACACAAACCTACACAAACACATCAAGACCAACCAGTAGACATTCTAGCTTCCCTACTTGAACAACAAACGTAAGTGAAACAACATACTGCCAAATATAAACAATCAACCATTCAACACGTCTCACCAATCAATTTTAAGCGACTGCAGATTAAGAAAACTCGGTTTTCGAAACACAGCGCCAAAGGATCGCAGTGTCACAATAGTCTCTCCGCTCCAGTGTGGAGGAACATCAAGACACGTAGATTACAGGTACGTCTCGCCATGGCTAAGCAACACTTTACTTAAAACAGCCAAGCATGGCATACACTTATATTATATACAATTTCATACACAAAATGCAAACAATCCAAATATGAACGATGTTTGGAGTTGATTTCCCTTTACTACCTGACCTCAGAAATTGTGAAAATCCACATGAGCAACATGTTCCGGACGAAAAATGTGACAGTGATATTTTTAATACATGTACAAATATGCAAATTATGGGACTTATGACCACTTGTCTATAATCTAGATATGGTAGTGGGATTCCTAAACCACTAAAACATGGTGGTAGACACAGACATCACTAGTCTAGGTTTAATATTTAAGTAGTTATGGCCATTTTAAGTATATGGCGGCCATCTTGGACGCCATCTTGAAAATGACGCGTTTCCGGTGGTCAGATTTTGGTAGACTTTTAGTATGTTATTAAGCACATTTGACTCTATCAAAAACCGTTGAAAAACCTTTTGTAGCAATTTTTTTTAGGGTCAAACCATATTTTCAGCCGACTAATTTTTTTTATCACGTTTTATCATCATAGTTAAAGAAAAACATTTTATCACAGCTTGATCACAACTGCGAAAACACAATCTTTTAATCTGATGAAAAGCAGATGTAGAGATGGCGATGTTTCCACATTTCTTTGCTCTTTGCTGTTCTTGTTAGCCGAGTGATAATTGCTACAGAACAACAAAGAATAAGCATATCTACATCTGATTCTACATACCTGACGTATTGAAATGATCTTGTCTGTTTTCCTGTCCCAAATATTGTGATTGGTTCGTCCTGCAGAGCCTGGAGAATGAAATTACTGACAACACGGCCATCATTCATGTGCATTCTGGGTCCGAAAGTATTGAAAATGCGTGCTACTCGAACCTCAACATTTTCCTGGAGAAACAAAAACAATAAAATGTATGAAATAGATAAAAAATAAAAATAATAATACAAAAATATAAATAAAGAAGTATAAAACAAGAAATAGACAGCAAAATACAAACAAATTTAGAATATTTGAAAACAACAGGGGAGCTATTTCCTAAATATTTTTAATTGGCATGAGTGAAGGTTGGGGACATAAACTTTTGGATATGACATGAAAGGGATTTCCTTGGGGTCTACTGGTATAGCTTTGCACTCCATGCCTATAACCAAATAACAATGACTCCCTAGGTAACTACTGATTAATGAGAAATGCTATCTGTGCCCATAAATCAACACTTTTACCACATAAATTCTTGCAATTCGCCAGTAGGACCACTTGAACATTTTCAAATTTATTTGAAATTGCTGAAAGTTTGCTTGAAATTGCAACAATAATTGGTGATTTTCTGCTGTGTTGAGACCGGCAGCCACTAGGAAAATAACGTTCACAGCAGCACTCATGTACACTGTAGATAAATTTGATGGCCTAGTGCAAAGGGGTATATCATCTGTGTTAAAGCATAGGAGATATGCCCCTCTTGCACTGGGACATTGGATTGTGGTTTGCATTATGGTACTTGTTGAATATGTGCTTGTGTAAGTGTACAATTGAAATGCACAGAAGGCCTTGCAAGCTAAGTTGTATAAGGCCTGCCATTTCTCATGACAGCTGTCTGTGAGACAAGCGGGAAGTTGTAATTTAAAGTAAATTTAAAAACACCAAACAGACCCTACGAACTATCTAAATGACAAATTATATTACTTTCTATTTCTTTGAAGTCATGAGGTAGCAAGTTGAAACATGCTGATCTACAGGTATGCACTTCAAGGAGCCGATGTTTACTGTGACAAAACTGAAAATGTTGTTGACAAGTTGATTTATTGACGTGTTTCACCTCTGTACCAGTGCTCCACTACACCAGTCTTACTTTGCCATTGTTAACAATGCAGGCGTAATAAAATTTGATGGTGAAAGGTGATGCTCTCTCCCTGTGTAAGATTGTACACTAAAGGTCGTTGAAAATCCACAGACTTTCCAATGCCTTTAAGCAAATATCTGGGTGTTGGGGTATTTGAAATGAAACACAAGAACACTACCAGTGTTTGCATGGTCAATAATTCATAAAGAGCTTTAAATGTTACAAAAAACATGTATCTACAAGAATGTTAATGATTGCATTTGCTATTTTCATAAATTGTGCATTGCTTCATTCTCTGGTAGTTCTCATAAGTTGACTAAAGTTTTGCAGAATGCTCAAAATCCGTGGATTTTCCGAGCGCATACACATCATGCTACTTCTCTTTGAATGAAAAGGATTGAAGTTCAAGAGGAATTTGTAAGGTAATATTTATGACCTTGGCACAGCATTGCAAGTCACCTACTGTATTCTTGTACTCTTTGGGAGTGAAATTCACACCTTCCTATAGTAAATCTTTCTGCAAAGTGTAGACTATCTACAAACCTGTTTTGCATATGCATAGCACATAGCTTCAGCAATTCTTTTGCCTTCGTCATAGCAAGCCCTGGGACCAATGGGATTTACGTGACCCCAGTATTCCTCATTCTGGGGGTGGACTTCAGGGTCTGCAAGAAAGAATCACAACTATTTACAAAGACAGCCATCCGAGATCGCATGAAAAGGGAATAAAATACTAGTCCTTCACACATTGTATACTGCATGAATAATTTTCACAGATTTGAATACTGTTCTTTTTTCAAAGTGGAATACAATGTTGGTGTCACTGCACTGAGTTTGAGTCCCTTACTTATAAAGACCAAGGTAACTTTATGCGCACATTATATCACTCACTTTCTGTAGTGTTGTGACCACCCTGTGTAAAACAATGGAATGGTCCAAAGTTTGGCAACATCTGGGGGATATGAAATATGGTACTTCTCTGTCAATACATATTATAATATTGCAACTTATACCAAAATATCCACTGTGAGTCATTCCATGTGGACAAAGTCGTCATCTTTTGACATAAATTGTATCATTTTTATATCATCTAAGAAGTTGTTCATACTGCTGAGCATCTCCAAATACATTTAAAGAGTTATTGACAACACATACCCTTCACAACTGATATACAGTACACATGATGAAATAATTTTTGGAATGTACCAGAGATACAAGCTTACAACACTCCATCCTTGTAAATTGAGAATGTTGGTTTATATTATAGTAGGATTATAGATTATGCTTATTATTCCATAGCTTGATATGATTTCAATTCACTACATTTTCCTTTTTATATTTTTCTGTAAAGATCCGTTAAAGGAAACGTGGTGTACCATATGTTCTGTTTTTTTCATTCTATTTGTTAAAATACTCCAAGAATGATGTTGAAAAGTCCCTTGTCAAACTTGTCCTCACAGTCTGTATCTCTGTACACAGTGCATTGTTGCAATGCTAACTTCTCATATTTCAACATTATTTTGGGAAAAGAAGAAGAAATGTACTCATTTATTGAAACAAGGATTATGAAATTATTAGCAAATATTACTGTTATTGAACCTTTAAATATAAAGCTGCAAAAATAAAGAGAGATGTGATGTAATGTCTGTTTACCTCCATAGACTTCTGATGTTGATGCTAACAATAGTCTAGCTCTGACTCTCCTGGCCAGGCCAAGCATGTTCAGTGTTCCTATAGAGTTTGTCTTGATGGTTTTGATTGGGTTGTACATGTAGTGAGGCGGTGAAGCAGGTGAGGCCAGGTGGTAGATTTGATCAACTGAAAGAATAAGATTGATGATTTCAAACAAAATTAAGATAGTTGTTAATGACAAAAACCATTTCTTTCAAGTTCCAGTTATTTTAGTACTTTATTCATTTACTATATTGTTATCAACACTCTAATGTTAAAACTGCACACTCATTACCAAAAGTTATTCTTAAGTGAAATTAGTTCCTGTTTTTCTAGATTTAACAGTACAAAATAGACATTAAACCAAACTCAGCTGTGCACTAAGGTACTGAGGAAGCACTGCAGACTTTTATAGAGAGCTCTGTCTGTCCGTGCAGATTGTCAGATTCTTTACATATTTTGTGATTTGCTGTGTGAGTTTTCTTCCTCTTCGAAAAGCTGCATACTTCACTCTGGTTGGAAAGGTTTATTTCAGTTGTATGACATTCAGAGTATAATCCATACGATACAAGCCTAGCAGGGCATGATAAATGATACGATTACAGACCCAAGCTAGAAACCATATTTCTGTTTGACGTCAGAGACTAGGCACAGTATAGAAATGCCCAGACACAATATGGGTCTCTCTGTATTCATACATTTTTCTATAGTATTCATACAATGCTAATCAGAGGTTTTATCTACAACTCTACTCGGCAAAAGTAGTTTCTCATTTTTATCAGATATCAATATTATGAGTTGTTTTTCAAAAATGCTTTAAAATGTCCAAGAATTACAATGACATTCTGGCAACAGGTAAATCATTATCTACCACAGTGTTGACATCAAAATAATTACTCTTGTAGTATACGATGTGAAAATATTCTGTGTATGAATAATATTTGAGATGTGTCAAATATCTAATATAGCATGAACAGCAATACTAAAATGTTCAATGTGTAGAAAACCACATTTAAATGCATTTATCCTGATTCATCAAGCAAATATGCTACATAAATAATAATAAATGCTGAAAATAAGACGACAGATAATGAGAGAATTATGTGGTGAAAAGTGGTTTTGCATATCACAAATTATCGTAAATCATGCAGCTTAAAGAAATTTTAGGATCTTACATGTTTAGAAATTTACGGTAAACTGTAATGAATTTGAAGAGGCCACAAAAATTCATAAAAACATTCTCCATTTACTCAGTGCCCAATAATTAAACAAAAGTGCTTACATCACTTTCATTGCAACACTTTTTTGAATTTTTGATTCTGAAAATTATTTTTAAACCTGGCAACATGTTAGCTTTAAAATTAAACTCAACATATCATAGAAATTACAAAAGTATTACATCATGTGTGTAAAAATAACTATTCTAATCTGATTTTACTGTGATGACTGACAAGTGTCAGTGGTATGTTGTAGCCATAATTTCTCTGAACTAAAGAACAGCAAACTGCTATAGTTTTGTATCCCCCATTTCTGTACACAGTTAGGTTCACTCCATACACAGTGAAGGAAGGCATGATCATCAATGAAACACTCCAACATACCTTCAATAAGCAGTGGTTCAACAATATCATGGTTGATGAGTTCAAAGTTTTCATGTCCAACCCAGTGCTCCACATTTCTCTTCCTCCCGGTGAAAAAATTATCCACCACGGTGACCTCATGACCTTCTTTCATGAGTCTGTCCACAAGATGAGATCCAACAAAGCCTGCCCCTCCAGTCACCTACAAGAAGTCAAAGAGAGCGTAATCTTAACTTTTTGTCTTTCAGAACATTTGTCAATCACAAGTATTTCATTTTGATGTTAAATCTACACTGGCATACTGTCTGCAGTTACATATGCTAGAAGAACAATTTACTTTGCTGTGTTTTTAATGAGAAAATGAAATTCATGATATTGACATGTTAATACATATTGTAATGTAAAGGATTCGGTTGTCTGTACACCATGTGCAATGAATATCTGAAAGGCCCAGTGTTATATTGTTCATATGTGAATTCCTTTCTAAAACTTCCACAACATATTGACATTTAATAGAATATTGTATTTAATTTCAGATTTCAATGTACTTCAGATAACACACATATAGAAGGTATGAATCGAGTGAAACCAACATTCATACACAGTCCTGGAGATTAATTTCATCTAGCTTCAACAGAAAGATGGAAAATTTCAGGAATACAGCGGTACAATAGTTTGAATAGTACACTGAGGAGTAATGCAAGTTCCAGCTGCTGACCATTAAAGCAAGAAAGAGCGAAAAAGTACATGAAATGTTTATGATTTAATGCAAACAAGATGTTCGGCTTTCATCGAAAATGTGTGAAAGCAATATACATGTACCACTGTGGTCTCTGAGATTTCAGTTACCATACCAATATACAACCTTCTCCATGGTAACTGTATGTACATTGGGAAAGTACTGCATAACATATATGATTTGTGAAAGGTTATATATGTAGGTGGGCTTTGCCATCATGCTGAATTCTGCACTGAGCTGAGCCTAGCCACATCTTGGTTGTTATTTTCAAGGGTTCTGTTTGTTAGATTCTTTCTTTTAACCATAACGAAGAGCTCATTTTCATGTTACACTGCATTATTGACATGGAGTCAACACACAAATTCGTCAAGTAACTTTATAGTGAAGCATTATTGTAAACACGCTACACAAATAAAATAAGCACTCTTTCAAATTAAACTTCCAAACACAACTCAGTGAGATATTTTGTTTAAAAAGCCCTGCATACATGTACTTACCAATATCCTTTTTCTGTCCTTTTCTGTTAAAAACTTTACATCTGGGTAAGATTTCCTTGTTCTAGTCAAACAAAAATTTCAAAAGAGAATAAAATTATATGATGATTTTCCATCCTTTGATCATCTCATTTGTGAGGACACTATACTAAATATCTTTTCAAACCGTGTTAAAATACAGTACAGTGTTTTTGATAACTGTCCATTTTGTAATTAAACTCTTCACAACTTACCAGTTAAGTATGCAGTATATTTGACTATAATCTTACGCTGTAATCAGCAAAGTTTGAATATCTTCAGCCATAAATACGTAAACAAGCTTGCATGTGTACCATTCCTGTATTTTTCATGGTTATCGTTCACTGACTAGAATGTTGCTTTTCAAATTTATGCTGATCAACTCAACCCTTTCCGATTATGGATATTTTGTCAATTGTAAAATGACAGGATAGAGACAAAGTTATGTGAGATAAACAGGTTTCAGTAGCTTAATTGCCTTGTTCTTTATATTCAAATACACCTCATCTATCACCACATCAGCAAATACTGCTTTCCTAAATATCATGAGATGTGACCAAAAATGCTATCCGGTAAACATAATATGTGGCATCTTTCTTAAGTATCAGAAAGCCTTTGCTGTGAGGTCCTTGTGGAACAGACATGTTAATCTCTGTTTAAATCTTTCCTGTGCACTGTTGCTATGAGTCCACTATGTATTTTTGTGTACAGTTTCATATGGTGACGTGCAAGCCACCAGAATGCTCATTTTCTATTGAGAACTGACAGTACATCAATCAAATGAGGTCTTTCAAATCATCATACAGCCTATTGAGAATTCCATATGTGTAACTCACTGGTAGTTGTCTTCAATTTCTGTTTATTGCCACGCTCCTTTGGGAGTATACACTTCTAGAATGTAGTGTTAGCATGTGAGCTAGCTACAACTGTGCTGACCAAGAAGCTTTCTAAATTGTTACACCATCACAAGCAATTTCAAATCATAGAAAAGTGCAAACTCACCCTTTTTCGAGCAAGGCTATCCTTTGTTCCATCGGTCTTATGACCTGAAATGAAATTATTAATACGAGATTTTCATTTTTGGCTTTAGTGTCAAATGGTACAATCTCTGCCATCAGCTCAAGGCTGTACATATGGCATCTCTATAACCATTTTATTAAAAGTAAAATGAGTAATACACTGTCCATATCACTGATTTTTTAAATCTTTGTTTCTGATTATCTGTAATGCTTATTTGATTACTGAACCACTGAAAATCAAATAACTATATTGACAGCTTTGTATATGATTTGTTGATGAAGTTTCTTATTGAATAAATGTAATAATATTGGATTGAAATATATTTTTGAGAACGGAGCATGTTTTACGTTCTCTTTAGTTCTGAGTGGACAGTAATACTGTCACATTATGGTCCTTTTTTAGACATGGCATTGGACCAAAACTACATTGGTATTTATGGCAAACTTTGTGATGTTTTGAGAAATATTCACGATGCCCAGCAGGGCTATGTATGTGTCTAACAATAAAAGCTTGCATACCTCTCTGAGTTCAGTCCTTATGTCTGCTAAAATATCTGCTTTTTTGATTCTAAAACAAAGTCAAAAGGGAAAGTTGGTTAGAGTCTTTGAACTGATGCTCATATTTCACAAAAAAATTGGAGTACATGATGATGAGCTTCAATTTTATAAGAATCAGTGTGTACATGTATGACTGGTTGATCCACATCAAGAATAATTGCTCCCACACCAGTAATTTCAGTTAATTCTTTGCTCCATTTGGCAGTTTGGCATCAGAAATATATAATGTCGGTGTTTTGTTATTATCTGAACAAGTCTTAACAAGAAAATCCAAAAAACTATCTGTTAAATCAATATGGCGAGATTTTATTGAAAAGATTTCAAAGTAACTTAAGCGAAACTATCCTCAAAAGAATAATTATTGCATCACAAATTTCAAGTTTTCAATGAGACTATCACCAGGAACCTGGATATCAGATTTCAAAATATTCAGATAAGTGATTCTGGGAAGATTTTCTGACCAAAAATGACAACAGCATCCTCAGTACACAATATTGATAATTTGCATGGATTTCAATGAATTTCATTATTTCAATGAATATAAAATGGATATCCATAAGAATCTGCACATCAAAGACATATTGGGAGTAATCTCTTGTGATGCCAAAAATGCAAAAAAACATTCTGACACAGTGATAACATTGCTGATAACTTTACTTTTTTGGAGAGACATGAATGAAAACAGCTCTCTTCAAAACCTTCCTAGTCTGTGTAGAACTATATTTCAAAGCAATAAAACTGGCACTTTCTGAACAGATCTTTTGACTGCACAAGTAGAAATAGAAATTTTAAGACACAGAATTTTCGAATGCAAATTTTCAGAAACTGCATCTATACAAAAAAATTTAAACTACTTGTACCTAAAAACAAATACTTGGTAATATCTGACCGGTAGTTTCTAACATTTTGATTTTGAACCATTTTTACACTGCATTTTTGACTAACATGTTTAATTTGTAGGAAATCCTCTCATCAGCCCATTGCATCTATGCACAAAATCACAGAAAATCGAATGGCCCTAAAGTTTTTTAAGCACAGCATATAGGTCTGTATACATACAGACAGACGGAGGACAAAGAGATTTCATTAGCTACTAATGCTAACTACCAACATTTTTCTAAATGAGAGCCACCAAATCATTTTTTTTTATCATAGTAGACTGCTTTTCTTGTGACATTTATCTAATGCTGGTTGAAATATTTGCTACCAATCTACACATCACTTTCTTTGATGATTCAAAACATGATATATTTACAGGTCAAACATTTCAGCAAAATGCTTGAAATGCAGGGTTTGCTCATTTTCTGGGATCTTGTCCTGGTATGATAGATAAGAGACATCTTTTCAATGAAGGAACTTCCTGCAAACATGCTGTTCATGATAGATCTTGGTCTCCCTCTGGTGTCAATGGTACTGTCTTTGTATGTAATACATGTACCTTGTTGTGTTTTTCCTACATGGTTTTTATGGCAAAAGTGACATTTGCCTTCTCTTAAGGTGAATACACTCATATTGACATGCCATGCAGAATCTGGATAACATAACTGGGAACTTTTTTACACAGACCAGCTTACACACGTTTACTAAAACACTGCTTGAATTGAATATTTATCTAAAGTTGCTAAACATTCTTTTAAAAAAATACAGTAGAGATTCTTACAGTGGACAACCATCTCCAAAAATTAGTAGTCCCAAGAACACATTTGGTAGTCCACTTTTACCCCATATATGGCTAATATAAATCATATGATTGCTATTTCCAAAATCTGACAAATAAATATTCAACTCTTAAACATCATTTCTAACATGGTTCAATTTCTAGTCATTCAGACAACACAGTGTCTGTTTATGAAAGCACTTCAAGCTGAAATGTTGTATAAAACCTTATCCACAACTAATACATTTTCTCTCGATAGAAGCTAAAATCTAACAGTATAAAACAAGTAAACATGAGTCTCTTTTATCATCCGAAATGGCAAAAGAATATCTAGCATGAACAAATTGCAACTAGTGATCAGTTGTTCATTATTGTTTCAAATACACCAGGTTGAACATGCTCACTGCAGTTTGTTTCGGAAAGCCTGCTATCAAGCTTGGAGCTAACACACCCTGCTAACACAGCTGTACACTGTGGCTTCATTCCAATGACGCACTTGAATAAGTGGTAGTCCCATGGGACAACCATTCTAAGAAATTGGCTGTCCAAAGGCAGCGTAGGGTTGTCCTGAGACCAGGGACAACAATTAAATCGAGCTGTGAACTTAAGTGAAAGGTCCACGTAACTATTATATTATTTTGAAGCTTAATTATTTGTTTGTTTGTAAATTGCAATTTTTGTTCTATTCCTCTGTCAAAATGCCCTGTGTTAAACTTGTTAACACAGCCTCCATGCATGCAATAACTGTCCATTTTCAATGAATGAATTTCAGTGTGGGCAGGTGTCATTTGTTTGCAAGCTAACACTTTGCATTTCAAACATACTGCGATGAAAAGAAGGAAAAAAATCTACTTGTCTTCTTCAACAAATATAATGAAACTGCAATCAAAAAATACTGCCACTGTCCTTTTTAAATCAACCTTTGGAAACTTACCTAGTTTCTTCTGCATCGTTTTCTCCAGCTCCCCAACAACACACTAGAATCAAAAGACAAAAAATACCAATGTCTTCAAAAATCATGATCGCAGTTTCACTTTTACAGTTATTTGTTTATAGACACTGGGGAAGTGAGCTTTGCCAGCAGCATTAATCTCCACAACCTGTTCAAACATTTATTTAATCTGGGGAAAAAACGTTTCACTAAATGAAGCTAATGTACTCTATAAGAATGAAGGCATGTGACATCTGTTCCAACAAACACATGCTTTTGATGAACACCTACTTTTCCCTAATGCTACTTCATTTCCTTCCTGCTGTTACCAGCATAACATAAGTTTAAAAGAAAAATGGAGAATTTGTGAACCCTCATTCTCTGAGGTCACAGTGTACACAGGTTAACCAAAATTACCATTTATAAGTGAACAACTGTGCGAATGTACTGTTGTACTGGTATGCCTGTTGTATTGTCTTTTGTTTGCTCACAACATGATTGATTGAGCAGGTTTTGTGAATAATGACTGTTTCATCACTATAACCTGACACTACGGCAATATTAGATAGCGATACATACCAACATGGAGGAAAAGGCTTCAAAGTAGATTAGTATTCATGCAAACAAATTATATTGATAAGCATTGTTTTGGTATTAAAGTTTTATGACAATGATTCATTATCAATGTGGAATATTCATATATACTAGCATCTTACCAGATTGTAAATCTTTGAAGGAACCAGGGTTAGCAAATGTTCACATATAGCATGAGAGGATTGAAAAGTTTTATTGACAATATTAACTAAAACTTTTATTTTTCTTCAAGCAAGCAATGTAGTTTATTGAGATTTGATGAAGCTTGCATCCATTTTCTTAATACTAGCATTAGCACACAGGAATCGAAACATGGAATATCATTAGTCTTTTTCAAGGTTGCAGGGGACTGAATTTATTATAAACTGGCTGCAAGTTAACTTTTTAACTATTTTTTATATTGATGAATTCACATAAAATTATAAATATGTTATGAATTGACATAACAGGCAGAATATCTCACACATGGGCCAAATTTGAAATCAAACAACATGAGGCAGGGCTTCCTTATGGCTCCCTCATACCTAAAATCACTGCAATCCTGAGATTTTCCTCCGAGGAATGACATAAAATGTAACCCATCAAAGGTTTACGGTTAGTGTAAGGATTTGGTTTAAGGTTGACAGTAATTACATATGCAGTATGGGTACAAAAAAAAATGTGGTGAAGTTGAGGAGAGGGCCCTGAGGAAGTCTTTCCCAACATGGAAAATAAAAGGTACAACCTATACTTTCTTCATCACAATTCATGATAATAAAAACATTATGATGAGATTTGGTTGTGAAACATTCTAATGTGTTCTATCACTATCAGGCATCGCCTATGCAAGGACGGCAAAGAGATCAGATGTAAGCAATACCACTCCCAATAACTAAATAACAGAAATCAATTAATTGGGGAACACCCCTCACACGAATAACATTGAAACTGGCCTTGAAAGGTTTTAAAGCTCTGCTATTTTTAGGTTTTGCGTTGATTGAAAACAGCGAACTTTTCTGACAAGGTTGAAGGTGGCCCCAACAGCTATCTGTGCTCTACCGAAACGCTTGTTTCAACACAGAAGTCACCCTAGAACTTCCGATGAATGATTGAAATGCTCAGCTGGTTGAGTACGATGGTTTTATTAATGATAGTAGATTATGGAGCTCGGAACATACCAGTCGTATAGGTCTATTGACAGAGCATAACCCCGCAGTGAAACATGCCACACACATGTGACAAAAGGTTGGTGCAAAAGGCCAAAACCGCCAGTCTGTTGTCGACATTCATAATGAATGGCATAAAGAAGTGTTCATTACTCAACGAACATAAATTCCAGAGGCACACACTCAGACAGGCGACTAATAAAACTATTACAGAATACATGTACTGATATCACATTGAAGGTCGGCAGAAATTTTTCAGTGAGGTCTGTTTGTTTCAGATAACACTTGACAATATCATATTTCACGAAATAGCCGGATCCCTTTAATAACTTGCAAGTTACAACATTGTCCTTGTCGGACAAACGAAACCGCTCAGCGGTCCGCTGTGAACACGATGAACAAGAATTGTGGGCCTTGAAGATCATGACTGGCTGGTCGCCTTCCTGAGATCATAATATTTTCATTCTCAGACATAAACACTGACAAAGCCACGTTCGATTTCCGGTTCCTCGATATGTGTGAAAATGCGATAACGACGCCGTGGCTATCGGACGTACAAGGGCTTCACCTTAACTTAAGAAAACTTTGAAATTCGGAAGCCATAGCGAGTGAAAGTGTTTACTCACCGATCAGAACTGTTATAGCGATTATCAGAATCACTCCCACTTTAAATTTTCTCCCGGGCATTTTAAGAGCAGCTATATTAATTCTCATGCCTTGTAAAATTCCACAGCTTGAGTGTCAAAACTCCCGCTTATCATTTCGACATAATGTAAACTAACAGTTTCACGTTACCACTAGTCTATAAACTAGATGCGGAAGTTGTAGAAATGGAAGTACGCATGCGTTATGAACTTGAAATGACGCCACTTGCTCTTTGTTATGCAGTTGATGATTGGATAAAAGGAACCACGCCTTATTCAGGATATTTTTCAATTTTCTGTGTTTCTTGCGATTTATACTTCAATTCCCATAAAGAATTGTAAATGAACGAAAAAATGAGGTAACACTGCATGTGGCACGCTCTGCCACTTTTGAATTCATGGATGAACACTGTTATGAGATGGTGCAAACTTAACCAATCAAACACTACGTTAGTATGAGGTCAATGTTTTGAACCAATAACGTATTCGGGCGCCATTTTCGGTCTTGTCTGAATGAAACCAACTTTTGAGCTCATAGGATTTTACCGCGTTTATAGGTAAGATAGTTACTTATTCCCTATTTTTAATTGCCCCTGTTACAGTAAACAATTAACAAGTTCTATGGCTTCCCAAATCACAAGGTCCGAGTTAATCCCTGGTAACGAATTGATAAGAGAAGGCTTGGAAATGAAAGAATAACAATCGAGCATCTCTCACACGGGCATGATAATAGTGCAGTCTTGCACTACACCGCTAGTCCCGCACACACCACGGTGTTAGGAGGAAAGCAAGTCGCCCAAAATCCTTTTTATTTTCGAAATTATTAAATTCGACTGCTTAAATCGATTCCACAGGTTGTAACTACCTCACGATCTTGTCTGAATGACATACTTTGCTTCCTTGCTTGTTGCGTGTACAGGTGAAGACGAGAAGTACAATGGATGATTCAGAAACATGTGTCATGACAACTGGGGAGAGCAGTGCAAGTGAAAAAGGTGAGGCGGAAAATGCTATTTTCTCTTTAAATTATTTGCACCTATTACAGTATTTTTACTTGGGACAAGCGAAACAAACGTATTAACAACTTTAATTTCAACCACAGTCCCATGGATAGAGGGACTGTTTCAACCTAAGTAAATGACTTCAAGCTGATGCACTATTTTCTGCCAGAATTGTATGTACTACGTAATACCTTGATAAAGTACAAGTAGTAAAAAAGTCCCTTTCCTCCAGTGTATCCGAAAAAATTCTGTGTAATTATCGTTTAAAAAATCAAAATTAATTATGTAAACTGTCATAACTTAATCATCCCTGTAATATTTATTTCGAGTAAACATCTCATTTCCCAAGGGTAGCTAGGCTGGACCTGTGTCAGTATATTCTACATTCTAGCTAAGGCAATATTGTTACATTCTTTGCAGCCGTGTAATGTATTCCCTTTAAACTTCCTGGAAGGATATTGGACATATATGTAGTATGTACACTATCACAGTCAGTAAAAATGTATGTATGTACTGTCTTAGCATGACAAAACAGTGAAAGTCATATTTATATGTTACAGCACAGGTATTAATCAAATGAACAGGTTTTTTTAAATGCTTTGGGAACCTCTGTAACATTTCTGTTAGGCCAAAAAAAAAAGAAATGTTTCTGGTCAGCGCGCGCATCACTTGAACAACAGCGCGTTGCCCTTTTTTTTCCCTGTTTGTAGCCGGCGGCCGTGGCTGACACCAAACCAAAATGGCTGAAGAGAAAGAGAAAATTCTTTGGGGGGCATGATCAGTGACTGCATGAACAGCATATATGTGACTATATTGATAAAACTATAAAACTGACCCTCCTCCCTCCCTTGAGGGAAAAAAAATGAAAATAAAAAAAACTAAGATGCGCGTGGCTGCACCATTTTTTAAAGAAAGACCTGACCAGAAACTTTTCTTTTTTTTTTTTGCCTTATCCCCTATTATATTATAGCTTTGTCAATACCAGTGAATTTTGTGACGTCATACCCCCTTTGTATCTGATTATCCAGCATTGGAGTCCAAGACGTTTTCTACATCTCCAATTTCACTGGCATCAGACTATAAAATAATGTAAAATATAAAATAATATTAAAAGCAATAATGTACCCCCTCCCGGCCCATAATGGACTCAAGCAAACTTTGCACTCCATAATGTACTCGGCTCTGTCTCGTACATTATATTGTGCAAAGAGGGGGTACATTATTGTTTAAATATTGAGAGGAATTTATAAAAATTGGGGAACCATGGTAAAATTTACAAGTACTGCTCTTTAATATAATTTAACAAAAAATTCATAACATAACATAAACATCTACTATGTCTAGCTGCAAGCTTTTTCAGTGCGATGAAAATACTCAGTCCCTATTTTTTCAGCCTCTGCACTTTTTGCTATGGAAACAAAACCACTTGTCAGTCAGATTAAAATCTAAATTTCAGGCTGCCCTCCCCTAGGTTTTAAAGCCCCAGTAATGCTAACTTTAGATGATAATTTCACCATTTTTATTTTGAATGTGAACCATAATTCATTGTTCTTCTCCCCAAGAATGTTGATATACACAGAGTTCAGCTTGTCAACTCAGCCCCTATGGTTGTAAACTGCATTGTTATTGTTGAAAATTGACTTCATGATCTTGACTAGAATTCAAATGTAAACAATAAAAATGCATTTTACACATTTGAATGATAAGTTGACAAGCTAAATAGTTGGTGTCTTTGGGGAGTACCAGTTGAATAAGAAGGTGCAATTGAATTATAAAAAGATAATGAAAAAAATCATTGAATGTTACATTACTGTGTCTTTAAGTTTTCTGAACTGCTTGAGTCAGTTTAAGAATATCATAAAATTTCCTGGAGTTTAGCAAACCTATACTGGTAAATATGTTAGATTTCCTTGAGTCAAAGAGAATTCTCATGAATTGATTCAGTGACATGTCAAATTGGCGGAGAGGGCTCACTGCTTTGACATTCTTCAAGTGACTGTTGACAGCTTGTCAAGCACTGTCTTGTAAACAAGTCAAATTAGCGTGAAAGTTTAAAATTTCATGCTTTATAGAGTTTATGTCTGAGAATGAAAATATTATGATCTCAGGAAGCGACCATAGAGTTTTTGTGATACAATGTATATCTTTTCAATGAGATATATATCTCTTTTATTTTTTAGGAAGTGAAGGACAAAATACAAATGAGAGAGAGATCGCAGGGTCACCTGAAAAGATGATGACTGAACCAGTTGCTTCACCTGATGAGGGCGCCAGACATGGTGAACCTAGGCTGATGATTACACAGATTGTCAATGAAAATTTCAAGTCATATGCTGGGAAAAGAACGCTGGGACCATTTCATAAGGTATGTATATTATGATGGGAAGTATCTGAACAAGGCTAAGTACAAAAGTTCCTCACTGGTTTGAGTACACTTTTGCACCTTTCCTTGCTTAGATTTTGACACATTGTCTTTTGCTTTGTATTGTGGGCTATTTTCTGTATCACCAGATTGGTCACATGTCTGTTTAGTCAATCAACACCACATGTACTGCTATGTATTGTTATTATTGACAAATGAGTGAAAGGGACAGTAGCTGTAACTTTTACTTATTTTCTTTCAACTAGTTTTGTCTCATATGGCAATTGCAAATTCTTGTTCAACTCCCCAAAGATATTGAAACACCAAGTATTCAGCTTGCTAACACAGAACAGTAGAATGCACAGTTATTGTTTAAATTTGAATTCTAGTCCAGACCAGAATTCCTTAACAAGTTGAATACTGTATATCTCAGCATGTTTTGGGGAGTACAACAAGAAAATGTAGTTGACATTAAAAACAAAAACAAAGCTGAGTCAGTCTGAATAAATTATCAAATGTTGCAGCTACTGGCCCTTTACTGCACTCTAAAAATAATGAATTGAATTCTATTTTCCCATTTGTGTGATGACTAATATAAGGCCTGTATACTAGTGAACTTTCCCAATTCTGTATAATTCTTGATTTTAGGTGAACATTGGCTATGCAAATTGTATGATATTTGTCTCTGAGATTGGATGAGCAATTCCAGGGTATGCTGAACACACTATATCTTTCTTTCTTTTCTTTCTGATCTTCTATAGAATTTTTCCTCCATCGTTGGCCCAAATGGAAGCGGAAAGTCAAATGTGATAGATGCTATGCTGTTTGTGTTTGGTTACCGTGCCAACAAGATCCGATCGAAGAAAGTCTCTGTCTTGATACATAACTCTGAGAATCATAAGAATATATCAAGTTGCAGTGTCCATGTTCATTTCCAGAAGATCATTGATCTGGTAAGACAAAAGTTACACACATGCTGTGTTTTTGGAGAGTTTGATAAGATAAGTGTTTTTGGAAACTTTGTACACTTCTGTTGTCCCCAGATAGGATTGCATTGATTTACTGAAGGGATTCCTTTTCAACACTGACAAATGATGGAAGAATTCTTAGAACTCGGCAAAGTTACGGATTATTACACATCAACAATGAAATATAGCGCTTTGTACTGTTAGTTTGCTCAAGAAATCACAACATTTGTATAATTTGCAAGTCAACATTTTCCACTTTGATTTTTCATTTTTCCATGTGTTTTTTCTGCAGTCTAGCTACATGATTGTTACCATATCACAGGAAATTCTGGTATGGGCGATTCCAATAATATGTACTAGCTCACTGCCTTTATTACAAAACACTACACAGAACTCATGTAGACATTCATCGTTGTGGACAAATGTTTGAAGGTCCGAATATAAGTTATTTGTTGCCAACAATGTGCAGCAAATAATGGCGTGCTAACATTTTCTAGCTTATATTCAGGATTTTAACTTTATTCATTGGTTTCAGCCTTGCTAATGGAAATTAGATGCAATTTTGCAACAAAAGTTTGCAGATATAACACTGACGGTTAGATATTATCACATGTGGATATTTTACAATAATGTATTGTGAATCCAATACAAGCCATTTGATTTCCATCTAATTCACAGCCTGGTGAAGAATATGAAGTGGTACCAAATTCTCAATTTGTCATTTCCCGTACTGCGTACAAAGACAATTCCTCCAACTACTACATCAATGGACGCAAAGCTCCGTTCAAGGAAGTAGCTGCTTTGCTGAGGTTGGAAGGCATTGACCTTGATCACAATAGGTTTCTGATTTTACAGGTAAGCATTTGACAAACACACCTGTCCATTCTACAGATTTCCCCTTCATCCTTGAATATAGATATCTCAAGGTATGATTTTGTCAGACTGTTTAGCATATTGGTGCAGCAGATGTGCTGACACTTAAGTTTCACATTTGTTTGCAATATTACCACACACCAAGCCTTTTCAGTGGTTTTTAGGAAATCTTCAATCCCTGGTTTTAATACTCTAATTTTTATTGCATCGTTCCTGCATAGTACTACACTTTCTGTTTGTTTATGAACAATACACTTTCTGTTTACACCATGCAAGTCTTTACTATCAGGTTCTTACAAAAATGTTTCCTTGCAATGTAGTTGGACCCAAAAGTTGTTCATTATTAGCGAGAAATAATCAATTTTTTTCACAGAAGTTACAATGTTTGACAAAGTACCATCCCCTCCCAAAATCATTTCACCACAGTTCCAAAAACAGTTGTTTGTGCGTTACTTTGTATTAGTGTCATTGCTTGCGAAGTTAACTTTTCTATTCAACTAGCTATAAAGTCAGTGACATCACTTGACCTGTCACTGAAATGTTTATTTTACCACAGGGAGAAGTTGAACAAATTGCCATGATGAAACCGAAAGCACCCAATGAACATGAAGAAGGCATGCTTGAATACCTGGAAGACATCATTGGAAGCAGCAAATACAAAGAACCAATCGAAGAGCTCAGCAAACAAGTAGAGGAATTAAATGAACATAGGGGTGAAAAGGTAAACTTTTAAAGATTTGCCTCCTTTCACCATAACAATTCTTTTTATCGTTGAATTACAAGCTTCACTCTTTAGAAGTGTGTGGAATTCATGCATCGTCACTTTGATTACACTCCCATTATTTGCTGAACATTGTTTTGTTTGACTCGTACAGAAAAAGTGAGATGTAAAGGTGTTTGAGAGACTTGTTTCAATATATATGCTTTTCTCGGTTTCATCTCTTTATGTCTATGAAATATGTGTTTCTTAATTTGGAAATCAAACTGTTCATTCACTTCTCTCTCACGAATGAGGGGATTTTTCCATGAAAGTTGATAGAATTTTTGTCTTCTGGGAAGTTGATAGAATTTTGACTTAGATGTTCTATTGAGAGATCAAGTGGTTTGCAACTGGTTTTCAAAATGTTAGCTCCATCATTTTAAAAAATTGATGCTATTTTGAATTGCTTGAGTGTCTCTCTCAATGGTGATCAATGCACTACTTTCCTGGCCTCCAGAAGTGTCATGGAACACTTTGATAAATAACATTTAGTAGCAAAATTACCCTGGATTTACATGCTCCGGTTAAGTCCTGGAATTTCATGTCTTTCCTTGTCCAGGAAAATTGAATGATAATCCCAAAAGGTCCTGGAAAATGATCTTGTGTCACAACTCCCAAATTCAGTGTACATGCTATCGATTTTGCTCTCATTTGTCACACAAACACTCCATGCATGGAAAACCTGCATTAATTTTATAGTGGCTTTCGTAACAACTCTGTGATGTGCGTTTGTATGTCATGTGTACTTTATTACAGGCTGAGGGCCTCAATGTTATACCCATTGATACAATTTCATTGAATGTTTTATAATGGAGCCGTGGTCTCCTTACTGTGTCCTTAGCATATGTGTTCAACTCAGGCAAACTCTCATCAGTGACTCTTGTGTCCTTTGAACTTACAGCTTAACAGGGTGAAGGTGGTTGAGAAGGAGAAAGATGAACTTCAAGGAGCCAAGAGTGAAGCGGTTGAGTATCTCACTATGGAAAATAACATCTTCAAGAAGAAAAACACCCTCTATCAAAAGCATTTGTAAGTATCATCTTTGCTAGTACTTTGACTAAAATGAATTGTCCTTGTTCGGCAACACCTTCTAAGATATCCTATGCAATGAAAGTCTGTAAAGGAGAAATTTTATAGTAATGGTATTGCTTAAATAGCGCCCCCTACGATCAGATTTGGTAGAGTTATATCAACCACTGCAAGTTCCTTGTCTTGCTGCCTGTTTGTGTTACATTTTCTTGATGTAGGTACCTTGACATGTAGTTTTAGCTTGAAATCATAGTCAAATATTGACATTATTTTTTGTACTTTACCATGGAAACGTCACCCCTGACCAGTAGCAAATGTTATATTTTTCATCAATAATTCAAATATTCAGGTACAAGCGTGTACATGTCACTGTCTTTTGGTGATGGAAGAGGATGAAATAGTTAATATGAGACATGCATACAAATATGGAAGTGATACACATCAGAACTACTCTTGTTTTCTTTGCAGACATAAATTTAACAGGAATATTGAAAAAGTGAAAGAAGAGAAGAAGGAAGCAGAAACAGCAATTGGGGATGTGAAAAAACAGATGGATGACGTCACAGAGGCAATCAAAACAAAATCAAAGGAACAAAAGAAGATCATCAGGTAATGATTATTGAAAAATTCTGTCTCTTTTTGACAAGTTCCAGTGAGGATGTTGACAGATGAATGATTGTGACGTGGAATGGAGTTATTCCTGCATACTCAGTACCACTGAAACCAATATCTGCCTCTGGGTTTGATAATGAGCTGTACATACGTGCATCAACTTCTTTATCATAGAGAAAGTTAATAGGCCAAACCCGGAATTCGAATCGACCACGGTACAAACAAAGCCGTGTGCGCAAACGCGCACAGACGTACGTGTATTTCCATACGCGTTCAGTACACATGTGGGTTTGTTTGTACCAGCATCACGTGATTATTTGGGCGTACTGAGTATGTAGAACGGCGTACGCATCGCGTCCTTTTTATTCCGGAGTAGAACCATTAAACAGACATAGTTTTGTCCATGCTAGTCATATCCCAGTTCACCTTATACAGAGTTTGCCATGTCTTCAGATTGTCACGACCACTGGCAACATTACAATATAGAATGTGTATTGTGATCTTTTATAAGTTTGCTCTCTTGTTCACTATTGTGTGTGTACATTAGCTTGGCAACATCTCAAAGAAATGGCCTGCTTGGCCACGTAGAATATCCTTTCTTTTCAGAACATTGCAAATTTTTATTTGTTTTACACAAAAGTAAATTTAGGATTCCAAGTGGTTCATTTTAGACATCACAGTGATTTGTTAGATGGACAATCACTGAGATATTGATATCAGTTAAATATCTCATTCATGAATTGTTCTCAACGGGGGAAATGAAAAATCTTTGGACTCGTATATTTGATAAGTATTGTACCGGCATCTCTCAATTCAGTAACTGAGATATTGATCAGTGAGATATCTGATTCTGTACATTATTTTCACCAGGGCAAATGAAAAGCTTCAGACTGAAGTGGAAGAAAGAAAGAACGATTTCACAGAATTTGAAAAAGAAGATATCAAGACCAGAGAAAATTTGAAACATGCCAAGTCCAAGGAAAAGAAGCTACAGAAAGCTTTGCAAAAAGAAAAAGAAAAGGTACGAGTGTTAATCTGCCAGTCAGTTGGCTGTGCAACTTATAAAGTAATAATGGTTTCTTTGGATTTTTAGTGTAACCCTGATGAATAGGCCAAACCCGGAATTCGAATCGACCACGGTACAAACAAAGCCATGTGCGCAAACGCGCATATACGTTCGTGTATTTCCATGCGCGTTAGTACACATGTGGGCTTGTTTGTACCGGCATCACGTGATTATTTGAGCGTACTGAGTCTGTAGAATACATCGCGTCCTTTTTATTCCGGAGTAGAACCATTAGAAGGTGCCTCAGGGAGAGGTATTGGGACTCAACACTACAATGTTACTATTTGGAACAGAAAGTTTTGCATGCAGTGACTTCTTGGCACAGAATACTAAAACAATGACCAAAATGATCCCTGCTGATAAAATTGTGTTACCAGGTTGATCTTATTTGTTTTGTACAGAGTATATCCAGAAATGGTGGTGATTTTTTTCTTCAGCAATTTTTAGTATGCAGCCACTCTTGACTGTGATCAGTGACTGATAACTGTAATATATTCATGTATGTCAACTTTTTACTTCACTCTTACACCTTGGTAATTTGTCAGCAGAACTTGCATTCTGCAGTTGTGTGCTGAGGTTGAATAAGAGCAGGATCTGAAAGTAGTTGAGTTAATATGATAGTGAATGCCTGGCCAAACAAAAAAATAAAAACAAAAGAAATTGTAATAGGAGTAATTGATGGCAGTATAGCAAGAAACCTGTTGCTCTCTTCTTTTGGCTTCATGCCCTGCAAAAGAGGTCAACACAAACCCCTGTCATGTTTGTCCATCAAAGTCAACTGAAATCACCTCGTGATTTTTTCATTCATGAACAAATAATCATGACATCTAACTTTTCTTTATCTCAAATATGTGTGATTGATCACTTATCTGTAGTTTTATTTCATCAATAATCATTGTTGGAAAATTTCTGTCCACAGTTGGAGGAACTGAAGAATGTGCCAGGTGACAGTCAGAAACAGATTGAGAAAGCAACAAAGAAGAAAGAAGAATTAGAATCACAGTTGAAGATTGAGGAAGAGAAGCTGAGTAAAATTATGGAAGGTTTGAAGACAGAAACTCAGGGATTGCAAACAGAAAAAGATGTAAGAATTTGATTGGTTACTTTTCAAATTTAAGGTTGCAGGATAAGTATTAGACCCTTCCAAACAATGATTTCTCTACAAAAAACTTAGCTTGTAACCCTATTAAAGTATATATTTTCTGACAGCCTAGATATTGGTTAATGCTATGATTTGTAAATTTTGTAATCATTATTTACATTTATAAGGATCACAAAACAGCAAATTTAAATAACCTTTCAAAACTCTTTTTTTCCCTTCTCTTGTATAAAATTCAAATGAGTAGTTTTTATTGTATTTTATTTTATTTGCTCATCAACAGCGCCATCAGGCAGCCACTTACAGACAAGAAAATAAAAAAAAAAAGGATAAAATACACTAAAATTTAAACAAACAAAAAAGCACTCTAAAAATCAAACAATTACAAAAACAAGTTAACATGTCTTTTAAAAGTTGAATGAGATTCTTCAAAAACATCGACATCGCAAACCTTATCAATCAGATCATTAAAAATTTGTGACGTACGTCAAATCAGGCCATTTTTTGTAACATCAACTCTACAATAAGGGATGTGTAATAGAGGTCTATGTCTGGCAGAGTATCTAGGTATGCATAGACCATAAAAACCTGTACAATCTGTAGAGTCATAAGAAGATATTACGCACAAATATACAATCAAATAGTTTCCTACGTAAGAACAAAGGTTGAATTTTAAAAAGATTACAGAGCAATTTATAGTCACAATTACACCAAGATGAAGAGTCACTGTGACATCCCTGCTTATGATGTAAATATCTAAGAAAACATTTCTGAATTGACTCAATACGGTTTGCCTGACTGTCAGAAATTGAATTGAAAATAACTATTATATTCTAAAATTGGACGCACCATAGTAATAAACAGGTGTCGAAGGACAGCAACTTGAGTAATCAAATTAAAATTGCGTTTAATGAGACCAATTATGCGATTGGCTTTACCTACAATAGAGTCAATGTGATGAACAAAAGTGAGTTTTGAATCAAAAATGATACCCAAATCCTTAATGTGAGAAACATGATCGAGCAAACAATTATCCACATGGTAATTAAACTTAATAGGTTTCTTTTTTAAGGTGATGGTAAGTACCTTACATTTGCTGGCATTCAAATCTAAGCGCCAAATTTTTGACCACTGAACAAGTTTATCTACAGACTTTAAGTGCTTGCTATCATCAAGAGTTTGTCCTTACGTAAAACTGCAGTGTTCTCCACACCTTGGAAAATCAGAGGAGCCACCACATTACAGTTTACATGATTTGCACATTCTTTTGCTATGAAAATATAGTTGTGTAGATTGCTCAAAAAGACAGAAGGTGCCACCCCCACCCCCAATTCACTTGTGGAGAAACCTGGACAGAATGTATCTACTGTTATAACTATTTATATAATTTCAGATATGTTCCCCATATCACTTTCTTTGTTTTTATTCCTCCTAGGCCAAAGAGAAAGATTTGATGGGAATCCAGAAATCAGTGAATGATGCCAAGTCTAAGATGGATGTATGCAGATCTGAACTTTCCCTCTACAAAGGTCAACAAGACGGGTTACTTTCACAGCTGAGCGCTGCTAAGAAGAATTATGAACATGCAGTGACAACTGTGAAAGACAGACAAATTTTAAGGTAGACAGACGTTTGTTAAATACTTTGAAACTCAAGTGGTATGCATCATAGACTGTTTGCATCAAAACCACCCTCCCCACAATTTACCCATTTCCTTCCAAGTTCATCTGCCACCATCAGGTCAAGTTGGTTAAAGCCAGTATGGCATAACTCATCCCGTGTTTTGCATTTTACATTTGCTAACAAAAACTTGAACATTTGAAGGCACCTGAAAACGGAAATACTTTAAACATAATATTGACCAACCATACCTGCAGTGTTATGACATACAATGCAATTAAGTAGGTGAGAAGTGTATAGGTTTTGGCTCAATACTGCTTTTTACTGACTTGGAAGATTGGGAAGTGATTGGCCTGGCAGGATAAGGGTTTAATATGCCGTACTCATAGTCTGTGAGACTTAGTCATGTAACCTCAGTTTGAGTAACCATAATTGTACCATTCTGTGCATAAGAAAGTAAATGCTAATAGCAGGCAATGCTGCCTTTTGATTATTCTTCGTTTATACACAATCATGTATGGGTACATTGTTTATACACATGTGCAGCGTTTATTCACATGTACATGACTAAGGTTCAAGAAATGCAAGGCTACATGTCACATATGACATACTTTGTTTTCATTTCTCCAAAACACCAATTTTATGTTCCCTTGTTTTTGACTTACATTACAACAATGTGACCAATGCATGAGTTGAGAAACTTTCATGTGAGAAAGTAACTGCTGAGGGAAAGAGCCTTACGTCAAATTCTACCAGGCATTGACTTTACTATCAACAGATAATCAGTTTACCAGGTATGTGGTAGCTGAATGGATTAGTCAAATTTTGATGATGGTCTTTTTCTTTTTCTCCTTTCTATGATAAAAGTGCTGTGAAATCGATGGAAAAGAAAATTCCAGAATTGGAGAAAGAGCTTGAGAAAGGCAAGAAGGATCTTGAGGTGGCAGTAGAGGCAGAGAAAGCTGCCACAGAAGAGGTAAGCAGTGTGCGGAAATAACTGATATAAATATTTGTTGCCAGGGTATGCAAGCACACGGCTCCCTAAATTGCTGGTTAAAATGTGTATACAATTTGAATTTTTGCTCCTCAGTATTGTCATAAAAACTAAGGACCCAGAAACAACCCTTTCGTTCACTGATGACTTGTCATTGTGTCAGAAAAAAAAGACTAACTGATATACTAATTTTTTGCTTTTGTTTGTAAGCATATTTGCACTCTGGATTGCTAGTTAAAATCATTTATACAAATTTGAATTTTTGCTCCCTAGTATTGTCATAAAAAACTCAGGACCAAAAAATTCATCCCATTGTTCACGGACGAATAGTCATTACATCCGAGACATGAATTTCCTTATTTAGAAGTACAATATTTTGAAAGTGTTTTTGCCAAGGATGGTTTTTATTTTTATTTGGTGAATTCTAATGACAGTCATGCCTAGAGTTGTCTGTGAATTTTTGCTTATCCTGTTACTGTCTGTACCTGTAGGTCAGGAAGAACCGAGTCAAAGTTGAGGAAGCACGTAGCTCCATGCAGGCAGCAAGCAGTCGTGGTGCTGTCCTGGAAGCTATCATGGGATGGAAAAGGTCCGGCAAAATTCCTGGAATCTTTGGAAGAATGGTGAGTAGTGTCAGAAGTTTAGGATTGCTTTGAAACATGTGAAAGCCAATACATGAAACTTTCATGTTAGATCGAGATTTGCTTACCACAACTACGGTAATGTTAGAGATGCTGTCAAACTTTTAGTCACATGATTTCTACTTGATTGTATCACATTATATAAGCCTCTGAGTCGTCTTTGAAGTATAACAATATCACAGTCTACCAAATTGGAAAACAATATAACATAGCATCACAGAGAAAACTTTCATACTGGTTTTTTTAACAATGTCTCTGAACTTTTATGTTTGCGGTATTAGTAATTCTAATCCCTGCTTTCAGTTGTGCATGTAAGACAAATTATTGTACCTTATGCCTGGTCATTACAGCAATTTGGTGGGGCCCATCATTTTAAATAGCATGGTTGGAACCATTTACATCGACAGAGGGATGACAGGGTTACATTTGATGAAAATTTACATGTTGTGTTTCCTTTCATCAATTTCCAGGGTGATTTGGGAGCCATAGATGAAAAGTACGATGTTGCCATATCAACAGCGTGTGGTGCACTGGACCACATCGTAGTTGACACAATGGACACCGCCACCACATGCGTGGAATACTTGAAGAAACATAATGTGGGCAAAGCTACTTTCATTGGCCTTGATAAGGTATGTACTGTTTACTATTTCTCACTTCAACCAGGACAGGGGCTTGCAAAAGATGAGTTATGATTGCCAAAGACTTGAAGATCTGCCTCTTGAGGGCGCTTCTTGCTCTGACCACATGGTGTGCCCTGCAGCAAAATACCTTCCACCCTGTTATTGCCCTGAGGCTAAGAAAATAAAATCATTTTTTCCAGTCCTTGACATTAAGCAATAGTGATTTGGTAATGTGATGTACTTCTTTCCATTCTGTTTCTCCTCAACCATAAATTTGTCAGTCATTTATACAGAATGCAAAGTACTTTCTCTTCCTGTTTAACATTTCATGGTTATGAATAGAAAGCATTTCATCCATAGATTTTAAATTAATCTGTTGTGATTTGTATTGTTTGTTTGTGAGTTGTTTGTTTGGAAAACTATTATTTGTTAGGATTTTTTGAACTCACTCAAAAAAGTAAGAAGTCCTGATGTGCATATTTCAATATGATACGCATGTAATTTGTTTTTTGCCTGACTCTCACTCAGACACAACAGATACCATAATTATATGCACTGTATAAAAGGAGTAATAGCCCAGCTCCATCCAAGAGAGTAAACATTTTGAGTTCGTTAATCATCAATCTCCTCAGAGCAAGTTTTGTAAATTTTTCAGATTTGTTTTCAGGGTGACTGCTTCTTCCATTTGTAGCAATTTTCAAATATAGGTTTGCTCAGTAAAATGTCTCCACCTTATGATATACATGCAAATTTTCTAAATCGATATATCAAGCAGATTTGGGGTTTTTTGTAGATTTTTCCGTCATGGCTGATGGGTACAAGTTCATTTTTGCAGATATTGATCTCAGCTTAACATAACAGGATATTTCATTGTTGTATAATGTCAATGTGTTCATGGGAGAACATGTACTTTGTAAAGATGTCTGACTTTTAAGCAATTATAACTGCGTTTTACAAGTCAATGCTACAGAATGTTTTAATAGAATGATTTAAAGAAATTATTGTTATTGACTTTTTTAAAATATAAATCTTGGATGTTTTCTTTTCCTCCCCAGATGAAGACATTTGAAAAGCATGCTACAACCAAGATTGATACGTAAGTGACACTCATCTCTTGTCGTGTGCTGAGAAGCTGCTGTAATCTAACTTATTTGCTTCTCAGTTTCCAATTTTGGCAAATTATCTCTCGTTGTCTTTAAGGTGTATCCTAGATCATTTTCTGGTCATCAATCCATTCAACTGAATCTTGATGTGGTTCCAATCATTTTCCAAGTCCCTCAAATCACTAATGGAGAAAGCAACTTGTATGGCCTTCATCAATGGAGTGATTTGCTCTAATGAAAGCAATATCTTTAAGTGAATTTGTTACAGTTATGTTATTTGTTGTTTATTTTTTGAAATGCTTGTTGGTGAAACAATGGAAGCTAGCTAGTACAATGCGATGCTGCACCAGTGTTTTTGTCAAAGGCAGTACCCTACTAAAGTTCCCATATGTGCCCAGAATTCCCCATGCTATATCAGTACAGTCGCAGTCCTATCAGACTAATCAGAGGACAACAGAAAGAGTACAGAGGTTGCTAAACCAAGTACCTATGTCGCAACCTTTGCAAAAACAATGATCAGGCTCACTGGACTTTTGTACTGCAGTAAATTTCACCAACAGATCCAGCTGCAATATAATAATTACCAAGGTGTCACCCAGGCATTTTATGACATACACACTGTATTATACTTATGATGGTTGTCATTTCTAACTTTGTCCTCAGGCCAGAGAATGCACCCCGGCTCTTTGACCTGGTCAAAGTTCAAGATGAGAAGCTGTTGACTGCATTCTACTATGCTTTACGGAACACACTGGTGGCCAATGACTTGGATCAGGCTACAAGGATAGCTTTCCAAGGATCCAAACGATGGAGAGTTGTCACACTGTCTGGCCAACTCATTGATCAGTCAGGTCTGTCTGCACATATCCACAATCCTTGGAATTATACTGTCAGCTTTATTTGACGTCACTAGGCCCTACCATCCCTTTTCCCTAGAGAGTAAAAGTCCATCTACCAAATGAGATTTTGCTGAGTAATCCAGCCTTTCCTTCATCACAATTTGGTTCAGTCTAAATGTTTTGAAAAGATTTACTGGTCCACTTTCAAGGGATTTAGGGATGAAGAGGTCAAATTTAAGTTTCAGTCCAAGTCTTTTAGAATATGATACCTTTTGAATTCTTAAGTTCTTCAATATTTTCCACCTGTTTATAGGACTAAATGATAGCAAAAGTGCAGCATAGAGGATGAGAAGGTGTTTGAGCGTTGTCTTTTCCTAAAAAAGAAATATTTGACACATTTGAAATCGCCCTGAATATCATCAAGTACATGTTAATTGCATGTCTGTCTGTCTTTATGCATCAACATCACAGGTACAATGAGTGGTGGTGGAAATAAAGTAGCCAAGGGGAGAATGGGATCTGCCGTCATCAGTGATGTCAGGAAGGAAGATGTGGAAAAGATGGAGAAGAAACTAAATGCCGACATGAAACAGGCTGAGCAATGCCATGACAACAAGATCCAGCTAGAAGAGAAAGTTGAACGTTTAGAAAAGAACTTGAAAGAGATGAAACATAGCTTTGATAAATATCACATGGATATTAAGGTTGGTCAGAAATTCCAATTTCATAGACTTGCATAATTGTCTTCTTTTAAAATTTTCCATTTTTCAGTCTATGATCGTTAAATTTTCTATCATTTCTACATTATTCTGGTTTATGCTTCGATGTCCCTTTTATCAAACTCTTGTTGCATTCTCTCTTCTCTCCCCTGTCCTTCTCTCTCTCTTTCTCCCTGACTCACTGCAAATTTCACACACTTTCTTCACACACTGTTCTCAATATCTCCATCTTACCGAAAATTTGTCTTTCACTCTGTACCATAAAAAAATTTGAATTCACTTTCTTAATTGTTTTTTCATTATTTTTCTCTCAACATGTTTATATCTCTGCATCATCTCTGTATCCTCGGTTACTAGGCGCTGACAGAACAAGAATCAACCTCCAAGACACAGGTGAAGGAACTTGAGGAGCAAGTTGCTGCTAGTGCACCTGACAAGAAGAAACTAGCTGAGATGGAGAAATCACTGGAACTGAAGAAAAAAGGTAATGTTACAAGTGTCAGAGCTGACATAGATACAGGTTTAGCTAGCCTTACAGCCCAATCATTTACTTTAAAGCTTCCTCGAAAGTTTTGGTAAATTCCTTGAAAATGGAATTGAGTCCCGGAAAGTCCTGGAAAATTGATAATCCGCCCACAGTTTTCAAAAATGACAAGATGATCAGTTGTAATATAAAAAAAAATGATATATAAAATGATACATTGTAATAATGATGCATTGAATGGTTCTTGGGACCTCAGAAATTACCGGTACTTGAAAATTGCTGAAAACGTCTTTCAATGTCCTGGACTTTGTATGTATTAGACCCTATGATATGCTCCAGTTCATATTGCACATGACTTTCCCATTTTCAAAGGATACGAATAAAATTCTTTACTTTTGCATGTTATAATATGTTTATGTGTGAATGGAGGAATGTTGCAATTGAAATCATGTGGAGTTATTCATGTCCATACGTATTGCTGTCATACAAAAATGCACTGTGTATGTAGAATGTTTCAATTTATCTGTAAACAGAATTTCCTCACATCAAAGAAAACTTTTAATTTTGATTTTTAATGATTTATTCTTCACAGATTACGACAAAGTGGCTCAGGCTGCTGCCAAGATAGAGGCTGAAGTACAAAAGTTACACAAACAGATCATGGACATTGGAGGGTCAAAGTTGAACTCTCAGCAAGCCAAGGTGGATGGTGTCACCACTGAAATCGATAAATGCACAGGTGCCATTACAAAGGCAAATGTGGCAATCAAAAGTGCTGACAGGTTAGTTGGAGAAAAAGTCATTTAAAATAAGACCTAGATCTTACCCTTGACTTTTGCAATCATGATAAAAAGTCTTTGAATTGTCTTCATCTTCATTGCCATCATAAGGTAAGGTAGTTTGCGCCCAAGAATGAAAGACTTAAACTTTTGCTCATGCAAATTTTAATACAAGAGAAACAAATTACCCAATATTTATTGATATTTGAAATTCAAAATGGCAGCCATCCCTGTGTTATTGGAGGGGGGATGGGAATTCCCGATTTTCACAAAACTAAGCTTGTGAAAGTTATATTTACCTCACAAGTGGTAGGTCAAAAGAATATTGTAAAAGTTTGAGAGTCCAAATGTTTGTCACCAAGGCGCATTCTACCTAAAGTTGGTCTTCCTGTTTTCTTGTTGCAATGTTCAAGCCTGCAATAGTTTACTATGGAAGACCGGTCACGATATGCGAGTTTTTAAAACTGCGGTTAGGGTTAGGGTAGGGGTTAGGGTTAGGGTCAGGGGTTAGGTTTTCTCTCGTAAAAAGCCTTACTTCGCTTTCAACCCTGGAGGTTAGGCCAAGGGAGGGAAAAATTGTAACGGCATAACTTAGGGTTAGTTAGCGTTAGGGGTTAGGGTTAGGTCGCAGATCACAGTTTAAAGACGCAGGTCGTATGTCGCAGGTCGTGACCGGTCTTCCACGGCCGCTATTTCTCCCACGGTGTATTCATTGTAGAAGTATGCAGAAATACGCTCGTCTCTACCTCTGTAATCCATCGTTAGGAGGAGAACGAAATGACATGTATGCAAACGCCATATTAGTTTTGCAACTCGCATGTCGCAGTTTAAGAACTCCCAGGTCGCAGTTTAAGAACTCCCAGTGCAGTTAAAAAAAACTCGCGTGTCGCATGTCGTGGACCGGTCTTCCATAGTTTACCAATGAGGTTATACTAAATTATCGGGAGAAAATGGTTTTAATAAAAGTTCACTGGTGATTTTGTACCAGGAACATCAAGAAGGCTGCAGATAAAGTTGAATCCACTGAGAATGAAATTGAAGAAAATGTAGAAAATATGAAGCAACTTGAAGAACGGTTCAAGACACTGGAAGAGGAGGCAACCAAAGTGCTACAATCATACACTGAAGCCCAAGAAAAACTGAAAGAAGCCAGTGCTGTCTTGGAAGAATCCAAAGGTATGGCGCCCTCTCTAGTCTAGTCTCTGTTTTTGTTTTCAAAGATGTTCAAAAGTCCTTGACCTACTGTAGATTTGGACTTGTCTCAAATATCTGGTCAGTTCAACAACAGGCGATGACCTAGATGGTTGATCTTGGCCTGCTTACTGGAAACTTGATGTGAATAGGATAAACAAGAAACAAGTTTCTACTACCAGATAACAGATAAAAAGACTTTTTGTCATCTATGACCAAATTATATCATACCTGTAGAGTTTATATCTAAGCTTATCTGTATCTACTCAGGGCAATAAGATAGGATATTCTACAAAGTAACATTACAAGAGTTGAAAATTAAATAACCATTTGCCATCATAAATACCTATGTGCTTGTTGAGTAAGTTGCTCAATCGTATTTCTGAAATTACCATGTTAGACATATTCAATGTACCATACATAAAGATATATTTCCACCCATTGCATGAACAATAAACCGTCAAACTTTAATTTTCTATGACAGAGGAGGTAACACAGTTGCAGGCTAAGCAGAATGACCTGAAGAAACAATACTTGGAAGTTTCCCATGGTGTGGAGAAATGGGATAATTTGTTGAAGGAAAATCAACAGAAAATCAAACATTATAAAAAAGAGGTGAGTTGACGTTCATCTATTCCATTGTGTAATGTCTTGAAAGGGCCAGTGGATGTAACTTCTGATGATTTTTTTTTTCACAATTTTGGTTTTTAATGTCAACTTCAGTGTCATGTTCTACTCCGCAAAGCATATTGAGATACACAGTATTTAGTTTGTTAAGGATGATAAATACCAAATCGTTCATTTTTCTGTCAAATTTTCAAAATTCTCTGAGAATACGCCTTGAAGTAAGACCCAGACTTGAGATGTGTCACCAGTTCAAGATAAGGAATGGTTTCCGTGTAATTCACGATTTTAAAAATCAAAACAAATGCATGTGGCTATCCCGGTTAAATCGGGGAGCTTTTGTAAACATTGTGGACACATTTGCATTGCTATTTCCATAATCCATCTTGAGTGACACAACGTTGCGTTGCATTAGCTAATTTACATAATGACGTGCTGTGACTTCTCCAAACACCAGGATTACTTCCGTCTGTAAACAATAAACCGTAATTAAATGTTTGTCGAAGCCTAGTCAAATAAACAAGTATTCGTACAGTTCCAGACATAGACCTACACGTACGCAACAGGCCCAATAATGGCAACAGCAAACCGTTTGGTTTGATTAAATTGTTTACGTAACTTATGTGATGAATTATTGATATGTCGGACTTGAACAACTGTACAAATTGCTAAGGACTGTGATTTTGACTGTGATCAAAGCTTAGCGCACCGGTAGGATTTCTCCGAGAGTGGCCCTCGGTTTGCTCGCATCGACAATTAGGCTACTCATACACTGATATAGCATGAGATTGTAACCCGTACGACCTCAATAAAGTGATCGAAACATCAACTTTTAAACATAACTCGTATGTATTAGCAAATTTACGATCATTGGTTCTGGCCAAAGGGTTTTACACAGCGGTGTTGTTCTATGCAAAGACCTGGCTACTCTGGAAAACGAGATGTGTCCGACCTAAATGTGTTGCTCTTCAAACGATCATGGATGTTTTCCTTGCAGTGTTCAACGTTTCGTTTGTATGGACGGTAGACGTTGCAAACGCTTCAATTTAAGGGACTGCTCGATCATCCTGGGTTCATCAACTATACCGGCGTTAAAAATCCGAGTGTCGACTAGCTTTCCAACTTTACGCAGCGGCCAGTGCCGTTGTTTTATATTCATCGGCCATGCCACATGCGAACGGCTCCAAAACACCGTTGCCCCTACATCAGTCCTTTCTACCCAGCTTCCTATGTACCACCATATTGGGTATTTAATTGCAAAGGTTAAAGGTTGATAGGTAACTGAATCGTTTTACATGTCACACTATGACTGAGGTATTACCTTCGGCGAGCTACGCGACTGTATGAACTACGCACAGGCGCTCCTTAGTTGGGTAGTCTGCTAAGTAGATCGATTTTCGGATCGATCTATTGATCCGGTAGTCGATATGCCCGCCACTGCAACCTAAATGAGTATTTAGGTTGCAGTGGCGGGTATATCGACTACGGGATCAATAGATCGATCCGAAAATCGATCTACTTAGCAGACTACCCAACTAAGGAGCGCCTGTGGAACTACGTGAACTGTGCGTGATCGACCCATTCATATAATGTTGCGCCCTTAGTGGCGCGTCAAACGTAGAAATGAGGGCCATTCGAGATTTTATTGCGCAATGGCGCGTCCTAGAATTAACTTTGCAATTAGTGCGATAGTACTATATCAAGTCTACGGTTCTGCAATGTCTATATAGCGTGTGAGGGGAGTGTGATCTGGGGAATGCAAACAAGCTTATCTGCATATGAATTTAGGACACGCCCGCTATCAGTAATGACTGCTGACGTCATTGTTTTTCCCACTGAAGCCATTCGCTGTGGCGATGTGTCGACACGCAAGGCTCCAAAAATTGGTAGTTTTCCGCGATTTATTTTATTTTCCTGGGACTTTTTCTCTGAACAACTGTCATTCCCGGCCGACATCATCACTTAGTAACAAAGTATGCCCGTGTTGAGGCTCGTGCACGTCTAATTATCAAATGCCGTAGCGTAGAAGTATCAAAACATGTTTTTTGCGTTTTTCTCGAATTCAATGTGTGAATGAAGTACCCTTCTTTGGCACCTCGTCAATTCGCGCTCACAAACACTAGCTGCTTGAAATTCACACCGTCCATTGGAAACATAATGAACTCAAAATCCATGTCTGGGATTTCCTTTATATGCCTTTGTTATTTTTTAATGCGCTCTTAAAGGTGTTGGACGAAGGTGCTTTTCAAGGAATTTTAATTATCACGCCATATAATTTGAATGGAGCCTCCGAGAAAAAATCGCAGACACGGTTTTGAAGGATATTGTCAAGGCTTGTCAATGAAGAAATTCCAACCGGAAATCTTGCAGCGTGTTCGCATAAGGCCGGGAAAACCGGTTTTTGGAAGGTTCAGCAAAACGCTTGTCACATGACTCTTATGCAAATAATGACCGTGCATTGTGCTTGGTCGGATAGCTCTATATCAGGGCTTTCAGAAAATGTATACTTTATTTGGGTTTGGGACATGTTCAATTGAGAAAAAAATAAAAATCTGAAAGTGTCTAAAAAGGTATTTATCATCCTTAACTCCACCTGTATATGTGTAGACTGCATTGTTATTGTTGACAAGTGCATTCTGATCTGGACTGGAATTTAAAAGTGCACAGTTGAATAACAGTGCATTCTACACATTGACAAGCTAAATAGTTGGTATTTCAACATGCTTTGGGGAGTAGAACAAGAACTTGCAATGGACATAGGAAACAAAAATCATGAAAAAAATTGTCAAAAGTTACAGTTAAACTGGCCCTTTCAGCACAGGCAAGAATACCCCGAGCAACCATATGCCTAAATGGCCAGTCCTACACAACGAGATAGGAAGTAATTTAGCGGTTCATTTCACTGATAACACAGCTCCATTAAACATCTCCATTGTTTTCAAAAGGGTCAGTTGACCCATATACAGGGATGTAGGAGTGAGAGGTTTGACCTTTCATCACCAAACTTTGGTACATCTCCATTGTTTTCAGTAGGGTTGGTCAACCTATATTATACAAGAATTTAGGGGTGAGAGGCTTAATCAAATACAATTAATACTTCCAAGTATTTGTAATCTCAAAATTTCAATGATTTTTGACATATGACAAAAATACTGAATAAATTCATACATCATAGAGCCCATGCACAACTGTGAAATATCCGATACCAAGTCACTCAAGTCTCATGGTGTCCCTCTCTCCTTGTGTGACATTTTCAGATCAGTAAGCTGGAGCTTCATGAAGTGGAAGGTGAAGAAATGAAAGAGTTGCCCACTCTGTCTGATGATGAACTTGAAGGCGTTGATCCAGAGAAGATAGAGTATGAAATTGCAGTGGTTGAAGAGGACATGCAGAAAATGAAACCAAACATGGCGGCCATTGCTGAATACAAAAAGAAGGTAAAGTCATACAAAAATAGTGAACTTTGAAAAATATGTTCATACGAGCAATAATGGGCCCAATACTCCTTATTTTTCAACTGCTTGTCCTAGGGTGCCCTTTGTAAACAATCAATAGAGACCCCTAAGATAATGTTGAAGTGCTGTAAGGCTTTAAGTCCAGTGTCCTTCAGTTTTGCCATTTCACTAAGTTGCTTCATATCATAGAATATTTGAGAAAAACTTTTCAAAAGTTATGACACAGACAGGCATTGCTGATGCCAAGCCAATTAACTCTTCTATCCTAGTAATAGCAGTATTTTTTGTAGCTTTTAGAATGTGTCTGGGATTTTTGTAGGATGCTCGTGGAATGTGGAGACTATCTCTGTCCACTAGCATTAATATCCACATTATTATTGATTAACAGGAAGAAATGTACTTGGCGCGTGTCGGCGAGCTGGATGAAATCACGGACCGGAGAGACAAGAAACGTCAGGAACATGAAGAGCTGAGGAAGGAACGACTGAACATGTTCATGGCCGGCTTCAGCATCATCACCAACAAACTGAAAGAGATGTATCAGATGATTACCCTGGGTGGTGATGCTGAATTGGAGTTAGTTGACAGCTTGGATCCATTCTCAGAGGGAATTGTCTTCAGGTAAGTTGTCAGGAACAGTCCAGAAAGTTTTTATTTCTAATTCTGCTTCACACATAGGCTTATTGGGTTAAACCGTCCACCATCAAAAGTGGGTGGACCCCACTTTGATATCCATCATGGTATTTGAGTTCAGGACCTACAGTACATGTTGGAAAGTTGTGTTTGAAGAGTTAAATATAGTAACATCTAGATATCTGTGTGAATGCTGTACAGAAAGTTTGGCAATGTCTAAATGAAAATAGAATGTATATGCTTGTTCAAACTTTGCAAGAAAAAAGGATCATTGACCAAGTTTCACAGAACAAATCAAATTCTATTTTATGATAAATCCAAGGAAACAAACAAACAAATGTATTTTATTGTGTATAGCTGACCAAAGTTGTCTATATTAACTGGGCGTCCTGGGACCAGGAAGAGGGGCCAATGGTAGAATAGCAGGACAAATTATGAAAGCTTCTTCTCACGAAGATACATGTATATCAGTTCAACAAACTATCTAGTATCAACACACTTCATGATTCAGTTGTAATGTATTACGTGATAATATCAATTTCAAATTTCTATCACATTGCACTCTATCTATGAAATAAATGTATATGACAAACAACATTGCCTGCATATCTCAGAGGTGATTTTTTTTCATTTCAGTGTACGTCCGCCCAAGAAAAGCTGGAAGAATATCTCCAATCTCTCTGGAGGGGAGAAGACATTAAGCTCACTGGCTTTAGTGTTTGCATTGCATCACTACAAACCCACACCATTGTATGTCATGGATGAAATTGATGCCGCGCTGGATTTCAAAAATGTCTCCATCATCGGAAATTACATCAAGGTTAGAAAATCTTCGAAAATTTTTCTTTTTACAGTTGTTTCACTAGTGTAATATGTTTCAGCAGGAAAGTTAACTTTGTATATCCTCAGACATCTGAAGAAAGTGCCTGTGTTTTTATTGATATACAGACATACATTTTTGACATCTTGTAAAGATTGATAATGAATGTACCAAACATGGTACAATTGCTGCCCCATTGTGTCCTTAGGTATTGGAGGTATGAATTTCTCACAATCACCTTTTGATATAAAGTATGCTAGTGTATGCAAGTAACCAACAACTGAATTGCTAGCAATATAGTTTATCTCAGGGTGATCAAAGACTTACATGTTCTTTCAATCCGTCAAATTTTCAGGAACGGACCAAGAATGCCCAGTTCATCATCATATCCCTGCGTAACAACATGTTTGAGCTTGCAGACCGACTCATTGGTATCTACAAAACAGACAACTGTACCAAGAGTGTGACCATCAACCCAAGAGTCATGGCACAGACTGTCCCCGTACAGGGCTAGTATGCTGTCACCTGTCTATTGTGTATGATAAATACGATAACTTATTCGAACTGACGCCAACCATGTGTGTAACACCACCGGTCATTATCAGCCATGCAATATTTGTTCAAAGACATTTGCACAAATTGCTGCAGTAAAACCTATCCTTGCAGACACTTCCCTATTCTGGATATCTCTCTAATAAGGACATGTTCATGACAAAAATTAAAAAGTTCACTAGAGTGACACCTGTCTACTAAAGACATCTCTCTTTTAATAAAGAAACACTTGGCATCTCCAAGGGTGTCATGAACAGATGGTATTGCTTTCTCCGATGCAAGTTTGCATTATGTTCTGTAACTTCATGCACAAGATTCAGTTCATACATGTTGATAACAAACTGCTTTATTTGTTGAACTCTGCTGTATTTTTTTGAATGTAGTAGGTCCGTTCATCAGGTTTAAAAGGGGATTTATCCTCATTCGCTTATCACATGCTTCTCAACGATCAAGTGCATATGTAGTATCCCAGAATGCATCAGTTCCATGTAGCCAGTGGGCACCATTGTCTTACAGACAACCACACCGTGTACACAGCAATTGAAGTGCCCTTGCTAAACACAACATTGACTCAGTTGAAGTCTTAAAGTCAACAATCCATCCTAGAAATGTAGGACTTCAAACAATCACTTCATGAAGTCCCAGATGAGTTATCTAACAAATTTTTCCTCCAAAGATTGAACAGCTGTCTAGCAGAACGTGAAAAGTGTATTTACTGAAATACCTTTTGTGGATACCACATTGAGCAATAATTCACCCATGTTTTTCTGAGAATTCCAGCAAAAAATGTGAGGTACAAACACAAATGGTACCATTTCTGTGTGAACAGGGTCCATATGCTCCTGGAAAGTTTTAAAGTCATTGAATTTCAAGGCCACCTGCAAAGTCCTGACATAGTCCTTGTAAATGAAAGTAAGTCCTGGAGGGTCCTAGTACATTAATAATCCATTCACAAGTTTCAAATTGACAAAATGATGAGTTGTGGTATCATAAAAATGACATGTAAAATGGTATATAAAAATGATCTATTGTGAAAACAATAACTGGAAAATAGTATTTTTAACCTAAAAGTCATTGAAAATTGTGCATGGTGATTTTTTTACTGCCTGAAAAATTTTCCCACAAATGTAAATTCTTCCAAGCATCCTGCCTCACCGTATTGCTGTTACAGATGACAATGCCAGTTTCCAGTTGTCAATATGTTTCTGCTGTTCAGTGAATTATACTTCAATTAAACTCCAGTTGATCTTTGTCTGCATGGGATAAATATTTGTACATAAACGACAGGGTTTAAGTAGTTTCTGTAGCTTGTTATTGGTGTGTATGGCAAATACCATATCTGTAATGTTATATAACATATTTGGGGGTGAAAAAGAATTTTGCACAACTTATGACACAGGCCTTGCAACGTTGAGTAAGAATTTTTACAATACTGCCATTTCTCTAGTCATGTTACCCAATTTGAATGAAGGATCGGTTCAACCCCATTGTTTTCAATACTGTGGTTGGATTTGTACATAATAAACAAGGGGTGACAGAGGTATCTCTTTTAAGTGAATGTATCTTGATAGAAGCTAATGTTGTTAGAATAATCATGATATTTTGAAATTTTTTTGTATTGCTTTTTCATGTACTGTTGTTGTTGCTGACACCATGATGGGTAAAGTCAGGGTAGACATTATGTGTCACAGGATAAATATCAACTCTTCTTCTGTTTAGGTAGTGTGTGCCTCCGAATTAAAAGACCTAAGTTTTGCTACAGCTTTCTCAAGGAAACGTTAAACCATTCTCTTTCAAAATCAAGAATAAAAACTAGGAGTCACTGTGCAAAATTTGGTACGAGGGAAAAAATTACCTATCACTGTGTTGTTTACTGTATGGAGAAAAATTGAATTTTCAATTTTCTAAAAAATAAGACTGAGAAAAACTTTATATCATCGAATAGCTTCAAAATCAACCCTCACAAACAGTTGACTAAAAAAGTATTGTAAAAACTTTGGAGTCCGAATATCTGTCTCAGAGGCACTTTCTATCGTAATCAATTCTGTCTAGACAACAAAATATGGACAATATTCTCTGGAGTTGGAAACAAACATCTGTAGCATTTATATGATCTACTCTCAGTTGGAAGATTTTCTACACTCTCGATATCTCAATTGGAAAATTTTCTGCATGGAAACTTGTCATATACACATTTGAGCAAAAACATTCTCAGATTTAATTTATTACAGTAAATATTTTCCTTTCTATCTTCTGTTACTTTCCATTTTATTGTGAACATTCTGAATATTAATGTACAGTAGTTTTTGTGTGAAATAGATGATTTATTGAAAAAAAATAATAGTCTCAAAGTCTTCCTTTATTTCTTCCATAACTTCAAGCATAGGTAGTTTATGTAGCTTTGGCTGCATCTTTATGTACGGTAGTATTTTTAAATGACACTAATATTTTATCTACAAAGATGATAAAATCTTACGAAGATTGTCAATCGGCAGTTGCTTCACAAATATTCATTCAGTAATAATTACTGACTAGTACATATTCTTAGACGTCCTAGACCTATTGAATATTTTACCAGTATCTTGATAAAATGCCTGTTGGCATAAGCAATACATGATTTATGGTATGCCTAGGGGATATGCTCATTACCATAGCAATGACACCCTAGCCACAGGGCTAGAACTAACGACATGATTTATGGTATGCCTAGGGGATATGCTCATTACCATAGCAATGACACCCTAGCCACAGGGCTAGAACTAACGACATGATTTATGGTATGCCTAGGGGATATGCTCATTACCATAGCAATGACACCCTAGCCACAGGGCTAGAACTAATGAGATGATTCATGATTTACCTAGGGGATATGCTTATTACGGTGGCGATGACACCCTAGCCACAGGGCAAGAACTATATTTTTAAATCATCGCATAACAGAGTATGGTAGCATACGGCAGACAGCAAATGATTGTGTCATTAAACGGCAGAGTTGCTTTGATCAATCTCAATTTAAATATGTAGTTGCTACAGATCAATTATAAATGTAGTTTGAAAAGTAAGATTTCAGTAATTCATTTCCCTTCAAAATTTCATGTTCGTACGAGGACTCTTGCTGTCTGCAAATATACACAAATTCCGTGTATGGTCAGGGCCCTTTCTCAGATTGTGGCACAAGGTCAAAAGCAATTTTTTTGGCATTTTCAAATGTTTGCTGCAACTTTGTAATCACTTCAGAGGGTAATCAGATGTTGATCGGAATTCTGATTTGTAATTCAACAGGGTTGTGACTGATGACGTTACAGTTTCATCATTTATCAGTCAATCAGTATTTGTCCAAAATTTTCGTATCTTTCGATAAGAAAATTGACCACTAGAACGGCGAAATGTGTAATTCTACGACCAACGTTATGATTTGAGTAAACACATTACGTTTCAGATTCAAGGGATACGACCGCTGCAGAAAGGAAAATTCATCAGGCCAACAAATAAAAGTCCGCCCGACTTTCTGTCGGCAGCAGATAATGACGCGCGCGCGTGATGCTATATTTAGTAACAAAAAAATTCGTGAAAGTGATATGAGTGCCGACATGTTGTTGCAAGACAGTTACTTGGACATTCTGTGCAACTGAGGCCAAACCTTTGAGTCTTCTCCATGCGTGGATTTGCGGTTTTCACACTGCATTAGCGTTCTCAAGTAACCGTTTGGTTGATTTTCAAGCGCAGTTTTAGAAAATCTTGTTGATTTTTTTTTTGTTGTTTCACCAGGAAATAAAACTTTTTTCCATGTGACGTTAGTTTGTTAAATTCATTGTGCAAAATTAAATATTTGTCAGATTTTTTCTCGCGAAATTTAACTTTCAGAGATGGCTCAGATCGTTAATAGCAGAAATTATGAAAATAGCACTTTTTATCGACATTTGCAATGTTAAAGCAACGCAGGAATTATGGAAAATTAAAAATAAATTATAAGGGACTCCGAATCTATTCCAAAAGTAAACACGACTCGACTGCAAATCATCAAATGTTGTCGAATTTCTGTGGCAAGCAGTCGATTATATCGGGTACGCGATTGTTTATGTAGGCTTTATATATTTGGAGATTGTTAAATGCGAAATTCAGAACTACAGGGAAAGATATGCATATATTTCCATCGCGTGAAAAACGTGAAATGCTGAAAAAGTTTTCAAAGAAAATGCATGTCATTCCAATCGTTGTACCATCAGAGATATATCTGGTGCTGCGTTCCGGAGATTCCAGACTTGGTTCACGGTCCCTCGTGCTTGGTTCAAGTCTGTGATTTGTAAACGTATGAGCGGGGTGGATACAATGATTTGTGTCCTGTTCATTGAGTGGGGTGACCGCGATGAGAGGAGTGGCCGCGATACAGGGGAGTTTACCGTCAATCCGACAGAAACTAAATCACTACTGCGCAGACTCAAAGGTAGTAACGCGTTCGATCGCTGAGAAAACCTGACCAGGGCTGATGACAGTTTCAATTAAGTTTGTATGATATAGAAGGCAGAGAAACTTTTGCAAACGATTTTATTTTTTAAAATTCACTGACTTGAACCAAGTCTTCCAAGATCCCAAAGAAACGTTTTGTGACAGATCCTGAAACAGAGGAAAGAATTACAAAGAAAGATAGATATGGTTTCGACTCAGTTTTAATTTATGTCGACACTCAAAAAAGATAAAAACGGTAACACCATGCCTGTATAGCATACGGATAATCTGATTAAATTTAATGGTGTCAACTAATTGTTTGTGGTAATATTTGCAATTTGATGTTTATCTGCTACGGGCATAATCGCTTTTGCAAACCATACTATAACGGGAAGGCCACGCATGTTACAAATTAACAAAAGTTCTGTAGAATTAGTCTAAATGTGAAGTTGTACTGTAGATTTGATAAACTGAAAAGAAAAGATCTGCAAGTTTTACACCAACTCCTACACTACACACCCTAAGCTGGGTTACATTGTAATGCCGGAAATGGCTGTATATCATTTCCAAAGACTGTTGATTCTCACCGCAGATTAATTGTGTTTGTCGGATTTTCTCTCGGCATAGAAATTATCATCCAAAACTATCACATTTTATTTATCTGGTACATATACTTTGGGAAGAACAGTAATAAGAATTAAACATCATTATAGAAACAAATTTTAAATCTTATCCCCATTTACGAGACGTTTATAATGGAAACATTCATCATTTCCAAATATACCTCGAAAAATTCATCTTTTCCATATCCAACGACGTTAAATAGGACGGATAAGGCCTAATATGATATAAAAGAAGCGATACTCGGACCGAAAGGAAGGGGTGACTCCCCTCTTAAAGGGACATAAGCTGTAACTTGTGGCAAGTTTTTTTCAGTATTCTGCTTCTGATCATTGTTTATTGTTTACAAATTTATTCTAGTCCGGACTTTTCAACAATATCAATGTAGATTATACTCTTATAGGTTGTGTTGATATGCTAAATACTTGGCATTAAATTACAGTTTAGGGATTCAATGCAGAAAGTGTAGGGAAACCACAAAACAAAAGTTCTGAAAAAAATCAGCCAAAAGATACAGCTTATGGAGCTTTAATTATTAACTCTAAGTCGAATACATGCCGTCATAACCCGCGTCATAAATACTTTACGGTTACCCTCAACCGGAATCATGAATTAAATAGTTACGTTGAACGCCTTGGTTCTGGAAACGACACCAGCAGGCTACACGGCACGGCTGATCTCAGTCCCGGATCTCAGTCCACCACTTTGTAACTTGCATAGCTATGAACGCGTGCTTGCGTGATTAGCGAGGTGTTCAAGCAACGATATGCTTGGTTAATGGACCATTCTGTGCAGGTGGCAGTAAGGCTTAGGGCTATACAATGGGGAACAAATAACCACCATCAAACACTTTAGAAAGTAAAAATTCTCGTCTGTAGCACTCTGTGATTTTATTGTCTAGCATTAAAAATAATATTACCAATCTGGGGAAGGACGCTGTGGCAGCTCAGTAAAATATAAGAAACGCACATGTTGTTACATGTAACGTTGATGGTATGACGAATACGATAGCGCCACCATAGTGTAAGCTTAATTTACAATCGTGTATATATATATGTCCCTATGTATGGATAGATTCACAGATACAGTAACTGATTTATTTATTTTACAGACACATACACAGGCACACACATAGACTTACATTTCTGTAAGTATATATATATATATATATATAATGTACTATTATGAACCCAGGAAATCTTGGACATAGATGAGATGGATGGATGAGCTGGGAAATATATTTAAGCGATAAACCATCCGATTTTGACCAGTTCAGGACATGTATGCACGGGCGATCATAACAGAATATTGAAATTCTGGCGTGAAACGTTAAAAAAATAGCATTTATATTATTTTCACGTGCCATCAATATACTGGTACGGTATAGGCCCTAATTATATTTTTATAGAACGTCAATCTAGTAAGTTCGTAGATTTGCTATAGCTCTACACTGACTCTTACTGTGTCTGTTCATACTGTTATAATTTATTGAATAAGGATGGTGCAATGCTTTTCATATATTATCAAATGAAATGCATCGGTTATTTTCATGTACGCTTGTAAACCAGATTAGTTCTGCTAATGCCGGTAGGCTATTTATAGGCTTATCTGTTTAATCGTTCAGTTTCTAACTTTTTGGTCACTATTCAACAATTTGTACGATATAAAGAACCTGTGAAAATGGCGCCATATATTACATTAATTCCCCTGACAGAGAAAAAGATCAGTCATTTTTATCGAATATTTATGGAAACCCGATGGTATTTTGCCACTGCCTTTCGGGAAATGATCTCACAATAAGCTTACTCTACTGTGACGCACAAACAAGATGCCACACACATTAAATCTGACACATTAATTAACTGATATTTTTTACATGTGAAAGAAGGGACAACATGGCGAGGTGATTACATTTGATTTATATTGTACGTTAAGCTGTATCCGCAACTTCTTCACGTGGTGTGAGATTTAGCTTCCAATGCAAACGTCGACACGCTTCCGTGAGTTGTCAACACAGCACTGAATCGACTACCAGTCGATCACCGTTGCTTCGGACGCTTTTCTTCTATCATGCAAATTATCTCCCGTTCAAAGTAAAGTTTTTGTTACTAAGTGGTCGAAGCACTACTGTTTACTCAGCAGTCAATGCGCGTGAACTATATAATATTAGAGTCGAATCAGCCGTCTCACAAGTGGAAAAACTTTTTCAAATTCTGCACGGCATTGAGTTTTTAAGAAAAGTTAGCCAAAGGAAGAGGGACTTGTTCACGGCAACCTTCATATTTTGAAGAACCACTGCGAACGGTCACCTAGCGGATGAATACGACGTCTCCTGAAACTTTCACATGTATTACCATCATGGCGGAGCTGTGACAAGTTGTGGGTAGACGACAAGCGCTGGCCCGGGCCGTGTTTTCACACGTATTTACCAATATGCAGTGTACTGTCCGCTAATATTGTGTTCAGTTGCTGTCTACATTGCCGTCCATAACACCCAATGTCTCAGAATAGAGGTAGGAACATGACTAAGGGACAGGGCACGGGTTATCGGAAGAACAGTCGAAATCTGCGGTACCTCAACCTATCGTTCGGGAATGGTACCGACTCGTCGTCGTTCTCGTCTAAGAGCAATGGTCACAGGCCACACGGCGGATATAAAGGTAAGGTTTGGTTAATGATAGTCGATCGTGTCAACAAAAAGCTGTTCTTAAATAGGTGCGAATTGTGTCAAATGCTGTAACTGTGGAGGTTTGACTAACTGTCCGTGTACAAATGAAGATCCGTGGGAAAATTTACTAGTGACAGACTGCACTCAAATGAAGTGATATATCACCGTCACTATCGCTGCGTCGTTTAGATCTGGAACTTGTGTATAGCTCCAAACGTTGAAAAATTAGGCAAAGGTGCATTCCTTGACAAATTTAAAAGCACAGCTGTTTGGTGCAAAGGTCATTGGAATAGTTGTTTTGGATTTTTACTATCGTGTATATATTTATGTTATACCAAATTGTCAGAATTTCTAATGGTACGGTCTGTTGTGCATCGCGCAAAACATGCGAAATTTTCAGTAAGGCTGATTGCCGCGTTTACGTTCAGCCCAGTACAAACTGCGCTATTTTGTCGAGTTTATTTTTATCCAGTATTACACGGACGTGAACTAGTATACAAAAAAGCCATATTACAGTCGCGAAATTGCAAAATTAGAACTTAAGCGAGGAGATACGAGAGATCTGCCTCATTTTTGCAATAAAAAACGAAAAATTCAAGCAATAAATCGAATTCTCTACGCCTATCTTATCAACCAGTCAATGTCATGGGCATTTTTGTCATTAAATGATATCATAATATTTTTGTACTTTGCTTAACCTATATATATTAAGAAAGACGTTGCTTGTTGAATTCAAACAATACAAAACAAACATGGTCAAGAGGACTAGAAAGACTGACATTTACCGTCGACCTTATCCCTGTCATTATCAGCATTGACATAAAAGCAGTTAACTTCATGAAGCATATTCAGACTTACCTATATTTTCCAATTTTGTGAAGAAGTTGAAGATAGGACGCTGTCTGCTGTCACACAGACATCTAATTATAGTATGGCATTCAAATTTTACCTTTTAGAGAGAACATTTTCTTTTTCAATATTCTGTATATAGATTTTGGCAAACACGAGATACTATATAAATATCAGGTTGAGGTGCTTTTTCCATGTTGCTCATTTCCACATTTCCAGCAGACTAGGTGATAACATCTCTGTAGTTGTTGCTTTTGTGTTAGTTAAAAGCCACATAGGATTATGAAGTAATATTTCAGTTGATTCCAGTAATTTTTTACCACAAGTTCACCATCAACACCCGACCTTACTTCATACTGCCAAAGTACCTATAAAACTGACACTTTTTGAGTCTTGATTGTCCATCATACGGAAACTTACTGAATCTTTCCACATAATTTTTAGAAAATGTAATACAAATACATAAGTTTGAAAGTGGATTTTCCAACTTCCTTTTTGTTTATTTTACTTGAAGCTTGACTTTTTTTTGCATTAGCATTAGCATTAGCATTGCCAAGAAGTGCAGAGTAAATATTAAAAAAGATTTTGTATGTATTTTTTGTTTCCCTAAAAATTGTGACCAGAACAACACATCGCCAGCATTACACATTTTGTGTGTGATGATCCAGTAGATGTTCAGAAGCAAAGACAGTTTGTTAGAAGATTCTGGTTCACTGGTTGTATTCTTAAGTGGTCTGTTGATTGTATGTGAACTTTGTGAACCTTCCAGTGCCTTTTCCCTAGCGTCACCAAAGTGGTGGTTTTTTGAGAGAAGTATGTTGGTCTTAAAGATCTCGTTGGAATGTGAATATTTTCACCCCTGCTTAGCAATCCAATAACCTTTGGAGTGTCATGCACCATTCAGTTGTAATTCTACTCTGCTGCCAAATACAGAATAAGTGCAAACATCAATGAAGGGCATCAAGGTGTGCCATATCAACGAGCGATTTGAAATTCTCTTTAGGCACAGCGTGTTTCATGCTAATACAAACGAGGAGGCCATTAGCACAACAGTGATGTAATATGCCTTGCCTTGTAAGCACTGCGGTTTTGTAAAGAAGTTTGCACAAATGGCTTAGTAGCCTGTCTGGAGTAGGTTGGATCCCTGTCATGAAGGGGCTCGGTACACAATTCATTGCCAGGTCTCTACCCTGCACTGTTTACCCTGACTTTTTATTAGAGTAATCCTACCACACAACAAAGTCCAACTAAAAACAAGACTGTTTGTGTTTGCTTGAAAATCGTTCAGAAACAGGAGATTTGCTGTAATGCTCAGAAAGCGCTCGCTTTAGTACAAGCGTTATTAAATTGTTGGAACATGCCAGAAATGTCTGGCATCGTTACAAGTAATTTCAGTCTGAAAGCAAAATAAAAACGTTGTCGCCGACACAAAACAAATCCTGTAAAACCCTTGCAAGTGAATGAATGCTTGTGTGTCAATGGGTGCCTTCACAGTTAGCTGCAAATTTGCAGAAAGACATTGGCGTAATGTTTCACTTTGGTTAGACAGACACTGTTGTGGTAAAAATTTGATATTTGAAGAGTTCATTTGACACTTAGCGTGAACAACATAACAAGAACACAGGTGAAAGCTGTAGTTACTGTAGCTCTGCATGGCAGGGCTGTGTGTTACCGGCGTTATAATGCCAGCAAAACACAGCCCTGCCATGCAGAGCCAGTATAGTTACTGGACCCAATTACCATTGCAGGTATACTGGACGAAACATCTCCCAAACAATATTATTAATAATATTACTAGTAGTAGCCAGGACAGAAATTCTGATAAATTGTGTATATTTTGTGCCTTTGTCTATTTCAGCAGCTTGATACATGCCCTTTAATGTGTGATATTGTAGTTTTAATAATAATAATAACATTGTTAGTTACTGTTCTAATTTATTTGTATCCATTACTTCTTGAAATCTGAAGATAAAAATATTTATTTCCATATATTTATAAAAAACCTTAAACAGGATTGGGAAAGAACACTATTTTAAAACTCAGTTTCTCATGTGAAAATGTAAGCCATGACAGTGTGTACAAAAGATGGCGTCCATAGTAATGATTCCTTGTCTACAACGCCCATTGTCATACATACATCTCAGACTAATCTATGATAGTATTTCAGAGTTGCTTGCTGTGTTATACTAAAATTACATATTGCAATGGATTTCATTGTTTATTCATACCTAAATTTGTTAACCTGTGCAATGACCATCAGATGTGTGGTATTGGCTGGTGAGCTTGTGTTTGCTTTGCTGCCAGGTAGCCCCTTGGCTACTGTTCCTGAGCTGTTTACGGAAGTACATGTACTACCCTCGCTGTCCTCAGCTAGAGCTAGTGAGAGGCTGGGAAGCGTTATCAGTGACAATACAGGGTATTGCATGCAAAAAGTTGTGCAAAAACAATTTCACCAGGCAACACAGACACAGGCAAAGACAGGTAGCCTCTTTTCTTATCAGTTCACACTGTTTAAAAATAAGAAGAAAACGAAAAACCTTTACTAGCCAAAGCAATAAAAATTAATTAGGAAAGTGCCTCGCTCCTGCCAAAAACACTTTCATTATCAGCTGGACAAAATCTGAAATTGGAAATGGAACAGCAATACGCACACGAAGACTATAGTAGGCTGTTGTGTCTAGGCCAAGTTTTCTTAGGGATTCTAATAAATTAATGTAATTTTATTTGACAGCTATAATCATAATGAGTCATTGTAATAATTGACATAATTCATCAGGCATTCTCAAAGAGTGTGTTGTGCTTCATGGAGATGTTTATTCATATACTTTAATTGACCAAAGCATAACAAATGTAACAGTTTTCTATGGTTTCTTTGAGTGCTTCAGTAAATAAGGAAACAATTAACTAAATATCTCAAGGTAGAATAAAAGATAATATCATAAGATGTTTGTGAGATGAAAAGATGCCAAGGTTGCACAAAGATGGTGCAGTGTATCACCCTGTATTCAGGTTTGGATGATTCATGCTGATATTAGTTTACCATTTGCTGTGTCATTTCATGATAACATTATTCCACCATACATCTTACATTTTCACACGATCGCCATGGTTTTCCATGCAAGTTTACACATTTCTCATGTAATAGCAAGTGTCTGTATTTTTTCACAGCCAGTGCATTGAAAGTGCTTTGTGTCATAAAACTGTTTACATCACACCCAGTATGCATTACAAGATAGAACTAGCAATCATCAAAACAAAAGTAGTAAAATATCACTTAGTGTTTATGTCAAGGCCAGTATCCAGGAAAATTTTACTGGAGTTCACCTGTCATATTACCAGGGCTCCTTTGATAATACAGTGATATTTTAGGATAACAGAAAATCAGGGTTTCCTCACCATTTACCCATTTTCCCAAACTTTAGCCAAAATCAGTCACTGAAAATCATTCATGCTGTTTCCTTTGGTATTGTCTGTTATAGGCATGGGTTGAAAAAAATGTGGTGCTGTATTTATACCCCAAACCCCAAACCTTTTTGATATTTTTAAGAATGAGTATTGAATAGAACATATTCCTCACTCTGTTTCGGTGATAGTGGACAACATAATATAAAATCAAACATTTCCTACTTACCTACCTTATTGTTTGACAGTCAACCGTGATACAGGACACATTAGCTTTTATTTATCACAAACACAGGCCTATTTCAAGACTTTCCTTATTCTTGTCATTCCACATTTGTCATAGCAATAAATCACAGATGAATTGTAGTAGACATTACTTCTTGTACACATCAGGCATCCATGAAACTGCCCAAAAGTAAACATACAGAAGCGCCCACCCCAGACAAGTACTCAATTTTGTGTGGGTATCTCATGACTGACCTCGACTGAACTTACTAATGGGCATCATAAAATACATGTATGTTAATGCACCCAGATTCTTTTTGATTGTGATGATAAATTTATCGGTCATAACAAATAATATGAATAATGCGAATTACATTTGACAAATATGACAAGTTAATACAGTTTCTTTTCATGTAGTGAAGTACATGTGCTCAAATTTTATTGTTGGAAGTAAGTTTGTCAAGAAAACAGCTGCATCAGACATACTTAATGAAAGACCAGCCAGTGTTGACAGCAAAGTGTTTCCCCAGACTGCACCATAAAAAGTAGACAAACAAAACCGTAGCCTAGGTGTTTTGTAGATGTTTTGTAAAGTTTTGAAGACATCTATTGAGCATTGCTTCAGAGAGGGATTCATGATTGTTCGCATTTAACTTTGTCTTTGATTGACAAATACAAAGTAGACACTAGTTTGTTATATTCAAGAGGTCATATGTAAAACAGTATTATTTCCTTCCTGTTGGATAATGAAGTACTAACTACCGTATTCTTCATGTAATTTGAAAGAGGAAAGTAGGTTAAACGGACACCTGCCACTATTTCCTTTGTCGTGAAAACCATGCATTATACCTCTGAACGGCTTAAAGTTTGGGTGACTATATTTCAATCACTGTCCATTTTCACTGGGGCAGCATACAGAAACTGCTTTAAAGCAGGCTTTGAAAATCTCATTTGAAAATTCTATTTGCAGCTTTTCTACATAATGCCTGCTTTTTAACATTATGTACTCTTTGGTGGAATTTCTTGAAATGTCCTTGAGTCCGACTCGTACTAATACATAATGGAAGATTTTTTTTTCTGTCAAAGAGAACACCTTGAGTCAGTGGCACATTAAATTGGCTCATAGTAGAGGGCTTACTGATAGGAAGACATAATCCAATAACAACACTGTGGCACCTTTTCGCAGACATGACTGCCTGCAGTTTACATACATGTACAGTCTATGTTACTGAGACAGGAAAATGAAATTATAAACCTTAGTGAATCTAGTAACTCTCCCATTTGTTGCCAGTCTGTATAATTTTTTTTCTTTAAAGGCAAAAAATGCAGCCCACAGATATGAATTACAAATGGTGTGTTTCACTAAAATACATGTAGTTTGTGGAAGTGCAGTACTAGGGTTATTATAAGTAAATACCCATACCTACAAAAACAATCTGAACACGGTGTCTCCATACATGTAGGTAGGAAAAGTAGATATCTGTAATGAACATTTCATGAATGAAGGCAGAGAAATAGCTGTTATTATTTTATTTCAAATCTTGCCATATTATATAATCTACTGCTGTGCAGTGCTTTAAGTTTAATTTGAACAGTGAAATCCCTGCGTCGAACATAGAAAAACATTCAGAATTTGAACGTTATTCAGCGTATTTTGTAAAGCACATTTGACGATAACCCAAAACTTGAATACTTAGGTGTACATATTGCTAAGCAATGCAAAAATCATCACTAGAAGAGATTCAAAAATAGTTTTCAATGGACTTAATATCAAGGTGCCAGGCTTCATGTTGAGATAGCGTTGCCAGGCATTTGCCGTTGGTGATGAAGTTGACATTGGTACTACAGTGTAGTTAAAAGCAGCCTTGTACACTTTACATTTTCCTGTTCGTAGTTAGTATCCCTCAACATTTATCATCATGTACGGACTACATAATTTGACAAGCTTGTACTTAAAGTAAGCTAAGAAAAATGATTGCCTACCCGTAGTTTCCAGTATTCAGCCAGGTAATTTGATATAGAGATATTAAACCCAAGTAAATTAGCAGTGATGAAAATGAAGAATTGAACTCTGCGTGATATTCAAACAAAATGTTATGATAGTTTGTATTAAAATAAGTTGTGGATATTGATGCTAATGGTATTGTGTGTATGCCTGTGTGACACTGCATGGTTCCAGTGTAGTTATACAGAAATACATTTCAGTGAAAACTCTTTTTTTCTGCAATATATGTAATGTAATGAATACAGCTGAACCGTTTGGGATTCCCTCATCACACCATGCATGTATTAGCGCTTAATAAATACTACACTGGGAGATTGTTTCAACACTCAATGCAGAGAAGTTTGTACTGTACCACAGCAAAGGTAGAGCAGGTTTCAGTTCTACCAAACACACACTGCTTTAATACAGCCATCTATTACTTGTGGTTGCGCTAAAATCGGTGTTTAGTTTTGTTATACCGGTAGTATACTTCAAAATACTGAAGCATACTGGTCGCTATGCACTAAAGTATATGTATGAATAGGCTTGGCTTAGAGTTTTAGTGGTGATGTATAGTGGAAATGAACTTTTGTTTGTGATAACATCTTTTCAAGTAATTTCCTTTTTTACAACGCACTGGGTTTAATATCCCCTCATATTGATAAGATCATTTTTGGATCCATCATTAACTTCCCTGGGCGCAGGGAAATTCTAGATTTGTTTTCTCTGAATTTGATTTAGCATTTGTTTGAAAAGACAGGAATCCAAAATCATTATGATGAAGAATATTCCAACAGGTGGTTGTAATTTGTAGAGAAATAGCAGAATCAAAAAAATTTGGTTGCAAACTCAGTGATACAAATTGCTATGTCTAGTTGCTGTAGTTTCGTGAAAAAAACAAAAAACATTAGCTTTGTAATTTCAGATATGTTAAAAATGTTTATTCAAACTAAAAAAAATTATTCCAACATCCTGTAATTAATCTTCAGGTCAACATGAGACATTTTCTCTTGCATAGTTGCTTGGTCGTTTTCCTGTTCTTTGACAAATAACTATGTATTTTATTAGTTAAACACCTACATTGCAATATTGTAGAAATATTTTCATACAATTTAATTTGTATTTGCATGAGTTAGGAATAGGAACTTCAGCTGCTTATGTATTAAGTCCACTCTGTGCAACTTACACTTTACAGTTCAAAACAGTAGTTATGTGATATCTGCATATTTAGGATATTGCCGTTGCTGTATATCACAACTGTAAACAAATTATGATAGATTAAACTTGCTCTTTGACTAATCAAATTCAGAGCTGTTATAGATTGTGAAGTTAAGGTCGTATTTGCCTCGAAAGTGAGAGACTGAAACTTTTGCTCAAGCTTTCCTCAAGCCTCAAGGAATCTTTCAACATACTTTTGTAAAATCAAGAATAAACATTTAGGGTTACCAAGCAAATTTTGGTATTAGAGAAACAAAAGTACCTAAGGTTTACCTATATTTGAAATTCAAAATGGCCGTCATCTCTCTGTTTACTCTATGGTGAAAAATAAAATTTTCAATGTTCAAAAAAAGTAAGATGGTGAAAGTTTTTCTTTTTCCCAGGGCCTCGAAGTTAAACCCCACAAGTGGTAGATCAGAAAAGAATTGGAAAAGTTTAAGAGTCCAAATATCTGACCCCAAGGCGCATTCTACATTAAGGTAATATGCACCTCGAAAGTGAAAGACTTAAACTTTTGCTCATAATTTCCTCAGTGAAACTTTCAACCATTCTCTTACCAAAGCAAGAATAAAAATCAGGGATCACCGTGCAAACTTTGCTACAAGAGAGACAAATAACTCGCGATTTCTCGATATTTGAAATTCAACATGGCCGCCATCTCTGTGTTAACTCTATGGGAAAAAATCACATTTTCGATTTTTGAAAAATTAAGACGGTGAAAACTTTTCTTTCGCCAAGAGCTTCAAAATGAGCCCCGACAAGTGGTAGGTCAGAAGATAATTTATAAAATTTGAAGCCCCGAATTTCTGTCCCCGAGGCGCGTTCTACCTTAAAATAAAAACCCCAGTACACTTTTACTTGTGAAGGATTGTTTACTCAAAACATTCCTGTTTTATGACAAAACAGAATCCACGCAGTGTTTGCTATATTCTCCAATCATTTCACAATAAAAGTGCCGGTTTTGGAAAGCACATTCCTTTAAATGTCGGCTTGACAATAAACTAAATAATTAAAATGGACTGGGTTTCTCAGTACAGGTGCTATTACTCGAAATTAAAAAATAAAGTTCAGAAAATATGTATGTCAATTACGGGAAGTTTATTGGGTGGTAAAGTAGGTCGGAAAGTTGAACTGAACATACCAAAAAGGTACAGACGTCTGTTTGCACAGTGCTTTATAGACACTTCAACTTGAAAAAATGTACAAAAAAATACAGGTTAAGAATAAATCATGTTGTCTAGAAGATCAAGTGCATTCAGCAATGAGAGGCACACTTGTTGTATTTTAACATTACAGCTCAGTAACTTTTAACTTGTACACAAGTAGGGCCAGAGCTAAGTGATCAACAAGTGCAGCCCTGGATGGCAAACTGGCAACGATGAAGTATCTCTATAATGTTGTCAGTCAAACAAGGGCTTTCACGGTGATTTTACAACAGCAGCTTGCTCCAATTTACACCTAGCAACCTGTGACTAAGGGTTGCAAAGGACAAGGCCAAAGTGGATAAAAGTAGCAGATACCCCGTACTTGAAATTCTTTTTCTGTCAATCCTGCCAAGAAAAGAGCAAATCATGATTATTTGTACAAAATTCATGGAGAACAAACCATTTAATTTTACAATGATAGTACATGTATATGCTTGCTGTCTGCCTCAGATTAATTTCAATATATCACTCAAACACTTCGGCTTAATAGCCAAATTTTAAGTGAGTGTTACGATGGAAACACAGACTTAGGAATTGCATGTCGTTCAGAATGCTCAGAAATTTACCTCTCGAACTTTCCATCCACTTGATTTCAATATCGCAGACACTGTTGAATGAAAAAGACTGTGATTTGTATTCCAGCGTCATGCGAGATGCTTAGAAATGAGTCATCAAATTGATTAAAGTGAGTGTTAATAGCCTATTTCAAATGGATTATAAAATGCTTTCAAATAATAGGTCCATACCAGGTGACTGGCTTAGAATAATAGATGTGCAGACATTATGAAAATAACCATGCATTTCAGTGAACTCTAGCCTTGAAAAGTGTGGCTTTCTACAAATCTATTCTCAGTAACCAAAATTGCTGGCGCAGTATTTGTTTCCAAGGCAACTACATTCTTACGATAGACATCAACATGTCATAAGTTGACAATCGCAGTCTGTTCATGAGGGATGTGGCTGGCTATCATCACTACCGCTTAGTATAGACAAGCTCGCCCACCTTATTTTTGAACTCGGAACAGCAAATCAATATCAGTGTGTTCTTTCAGTTTCTAAAGGTTCAATGCCCTGGTGTGCATGCATACAGTCGATGCTATCTTTCCTTGTATTTACAATAATCCAGTCAACCAAACCCAAATTTGTAAATCCAACAACAGTTGACGTAGTATAGTACAGGAGCCAAGTTTATTGGTAACTAATCAGCTGCTAGCCCGGGGCACTTCTCAAGCATAGATTACGGTAAACATTCTGAAAGGCAGGACACCGCAGACATTGGCATTAATTCGTATAACCAAAATTGTCTTTATGAGTATTGTGATAGATATTGACCAAGTGTTTAGCAGAGTTGAAAGCTGTGCTGTATATTTTCAGAAGTAAATTGATTCTTCAAAACACAACCATAGAGATTATCATCAAAATCTAATTTAAACCCCATCTGTGCATTTAATCAGACAGCAAATTTGTACAAACTAGATTAGAAAGATCTGTAGCTGATTGAAGATTTTTACAGCAAATATTAGCCAGTCTGATATGCAAATATTGCAAAAAGTTTATTAAATACAATTTGTGCGGGATACCTTTAAGATATGCCTCTTTCATTTAACTAGTAGTATGCTTCGATTTGTGTATTGGCAAGTGCATATGTCCTTGACAGTCTCGATTCAAAGCAAATTTTCTGTCACAAGTGTTTTTTTTTCATATTCAATTTAGGATTAATGGATCATCTAATTCCTGGACATGCTTTGTATCTGTATGTTTTGTCTTTTTGTTGCATGTGCCTTCAAATAGAGCATTGTGAGTCGTAATGCACTTGTAGATCTGTTGATTTGTGTGCAGCTACTTTGAATATGAAATTTTTTGTGTGACATTCATGACACACAGTACATGTGGACCGTATTATTATAATGCCAGGGTAGGTGGTACTGTTTTATTGTTTTTCCTTTCACAACACATCAGCTGTTATTAGTTTTTTAGCTCCCATAGCCATATGTATATATGGCAATGGAAGCTATTCTTATAGGCTAGGGAAATGTCTGTATGTCTGTATGTCTGTATGTCTGTATGTCTGTATGTCTGTCCGTCAACATCAAAAACTCCAAAACCGCTGCACATTTCATCTTGATATTTGGTGTGTACATGGATGATGGGCTGTAGATGAGATTTTGTTCAAATGAAGTTGTCATTGCCAAAATATGCAAATTAAGTGAAAAAATGTAAAAACAGTCAAAATTGAAAATCTCAATAACCACTGAGCAGATTACATGAAAAATTAGCATGTAAGTACTTTGGGCTGACCTGAAATAATTGTGCTTTTTTTGATTTTTTGATATTGTTGAAAATATACAAATTAGTGCCAAAAAAGGCGTTTTTGGTAAAAATCTTCTTCTTCATGAACCGCTGGTCAGACAGCTTTGATATTTGGTATACAGGTCCCTAGGGATAACCCAAATTGGATTTGTTCAAATTGTGATGACATATGCAAATCTGTATTTTTAAGGAATTTTTTTGTCATTTTTGGTCAAAAATTTATTTCATCAAACCGCTCGTCTGACAGCTTTGATATTTGGTATACAGGTCCCTAGGGATAACCCAATTTGGATTTGTTCGAATTGTGATGAAATATGCAAATCTGTATTTTTAAGGAATTTTTTGTCATTTTTGGTCAAAAATTTATTTCATCAAAACCGCTCGTCTGACAGCTTTGATATTTGGTATACAGGTTCCTACAGATAAACTAAATATGATATATAGAATATATGATGAAATCTGCAATTTTGTATTTTTGGTGCAATTTTTGACATTTTTGGTCAAAAAATGTGTTTCTCAAAAACTACTTGTCTGATGCCTTTGATATTTGGTATACAGGTTCCTGGGGGTTCTCCTAGTGTGATATAGTGAAATTTGATGAAATCTTCAATTTTGTATTTTGGTCAATTTTTGCCATTTTTGGTCAAAATATTTCTTTCTCAAAAGTTACTCATGTGATAGCTTTGATATTTGGTATACATTTTTATACATAATTATGATGAAATCATCAATTTTGTATTTTTGCAGCTAATGTTGCCATTTTAGGTCAGGCCATCCTGAAATGAGCTATCAAAGATCTCAACCATCTTCATCAATACATATGTCACAAAAAGTTGCTCTCTACATAACACAGCAGAGCTCTGTCGACTATTGGGTCGCTTGTTTTTTTCAAAACCGCAGGTCAGACAGCTTTAATATTTGGTTAACAGGTCCCTAGGATGACCTTAGTGAGATGATTTCATACAGTCAGGAAATACTTAATTTTGTATCCATGTCTATAGTAGCTTCAGGGACATTGGCCCTATGTTTAAGATAATGTTGTGATTCAGTAAGCATTTGAAATGGTAAACTGTATTTGGTGTTGAAATGCGGTAAAAAATAATGAGAAAACATAGCTGAGGTGATTTCAGCAGGTTTGGTTTCCAACAAATATATTCAAAGTTTTTTTCAATGTTAAAGAGTGATGGAGGGGGGGGGGGGGGGGGGGTCCTGAGGTCCTGGCAGATTTTGAAAAAAATCCAAACAAATGGCAATAAAAAAATCAGCCACAGAAGGTTTGTCAAAGAAAAGGTGGGATAGTGGGAAAAAAAGAATGTACAGTGTATCAGATAAAAAGATGTTCCTCATCAATCTTCCAGACAACCCCCTTTTATCAAATGGTACACCCCTGATGTATTTTTGTTGTGCCATAAACATGCAGTGTATTTTAGTTTAAGATGTCAATCAAGTTAGGTAAGGATTTGAAAGGAATAGTCAAGTTCACCACAGTTTAACTTTATCTCTTGTGTCATCATCCTTGTGTAATTGGTTAAGTTTGTAAGTTGCTCCAGATGTGGATATACCAGCTGTTCTGGAAGAAAACAATGTTTACTTTTCCCTATAGGTTTTCTGAGTTAATGATTGCATGTTGAAATCTCTCCAAGTATCTGGTGCATGGGCAAAATGTAAATATTGGTTGCATGTTATGTATTTCAGTCTATGTCAAATATTGTAAATGAAAAATCAAGAACAGTTTGCTGTGTGCTTGTAAAAGATAACATGTATGTCAATTAAATTATATAAAATAATTAAATATTAAATATTAAATTAAATTATGTCAATTAAATATTAAAACTGCCTTGCAGTTTGATTGTCTTAAAAATTATCACAGAAGTAGAAAACGAAAAGAAACTAATCAAATTGCTGTAATATATTCACCCTCAGTGTCTGTAGGCCTATACTTAACTATTTTATCATTACATTCAGCTTTTTGTTATATCTTTATCACTCTCATGGGCCAAGGCACACTTGGGGTCAATGTCATCACTCTGTGCCAGTCTGTGAATGTCAGTCTGTCTGTATTTAGGCCCATGTTTCATACAATTGGTGGTTTGTTTGATAACTATATTTGGTATATAGGGATAACCTAGCAATACAATTTTTTGACAAAATGTGACATGACTTCGGTGACCTTTGACCTCAAATATACATATTTGTCCATAACTCAGTAACCACAAGTGCTACACCCTTCATGTATAGTATGATGGGACACCTTATGATGCCACATATTGTACCTCATTAATTATGTGCATATCTAATTTTGAGCAAGCCAATAGAGCCAGAGGTCTGATTTTTGATATATAGGGATAACTATAGGAGAGAATTTTTTTTGACAAAATGTAATGTGACCTCGGTGACCTTTGACCTCAAATATACATATTTGTCCATAACTCAGTAACCACAAGTGCTACACCCTTCATATCTGGTATGATTGGATACCTTATGATGCCACATATTGTAGCTCATTAATTATGCACATATCTCATTCTGAGCAAGCCAATGGAGCTGGATGTCTGATTTTTGGTATATAGGGATAACTATAGGAGAGAAATTTTTTGACCAAATGTCATGTGACCTTGATGACCTTTTACCTAAAATATATGTTTATGTCAATAAATAAGTAACTACAAGTGCTATGTCCTTTGTATTTAGTAGGATGGGAGACCTTATGACAACACATGCTTTACCTCATTAATTTTGCACACATCTAATTCTGGGCAAGCAAATAGAGCTAGAGGTCTGATTTTTTGGCATATAGGGATTAATTAGCAATGTAATTTTTTTTTCAAAATGTCATGTAACCTCAATGACCTTTGACCTTGATTATACATATATATGCATATCTCAGTAACCACAAGTTCTATACCCTCCAATTTTGATAGGATATTAGACCTTAAGATGTCACATCTTGTACCTCATTTATTATGCGCATATGTATTTCTTGGCTGGCCAATACTGCTAGAGGTCTTATCTTTTTTCCCGATTTAGAACCATAACTTAAGACATGCCTCATGTGTTTCAAATTGGGAACAACGACATAGACCTATTTGCCCATAGATCTCAACATGTACACTCCAGTGATACTTCTTAATGACCACATTTCCCTGCCCCATCAAGACTAATACTCCTATTACAAGTAGGGACTGTCATTGTCAATGACTTGTTTAGTTAATGTTGTATCACAGTATTCGATATTTCTAATTCTGTATTTTTTCCATTTGATATTCTGAATAAATACATTAAACATATTTCACTGTCTCAAGTACATTACATTTAAGTATTTTCACTTCATGCACTTTATCCCTTTCACACATGTTCAAATATCTGACCAGAGAACAAACACGAAATAGTCCAGGATAGGAGCTACAGTGTCATTGACGTTATTAGTTTTTTTTGAGTATCAACCAAGTCATAGTATTAATAATCATTACCTCACAACAAATTAGTGTTTTGAAAATACTTCCAGATTTAAAAGACAGTGATTGGTATGTATGTATTTTTACACAGTAATCGGTATTTATGTATTTTTACCATATTATTTCTTTAATTACTGAAACTTGAAGGACAGAATGTCAATTGTATCCGCATGTTGCAATTTAATAGTGAAATATCAAGTACAAACTACAATTGACCAAATTCATGCATTTTACTTGTAGCACTTAGTCATGATTTAAAAAACGTAAATCTTTTGACAGTTACCATATCCTCATAGGAGGATATTTACAAATGTAGGTGACATTGAACTGCTGTGTAGAAACCTCAAGTCAACTTTGAGATGTTGGTGACCTTGCTAGTCAGTGTGAAGGTCAAGGTCAAAAATCAGTAATGAATATACCGGTAGTAGAATGCAAGTACAATACAGAAGTGTTGTGTATCTAAAATACCATGATACAGAACTATTGGTAGTAGGGAATTTGGAAAATCAAATATACTGTATCATTATTGACTCAGATTTATATGCATACATGTATATTGTTTTGTCAATTTATCACTAATTACAAAAGTAGCTTATATTAATGAATGTATTAATGACAATAATTACTCAAGGTGTTGAAGATGCTTTAGTTGGGAAATAGTCAAGACACTGTCTGAATATTTTAGATGTTAATTTGGATATTGTCAGAAAAAAGTAGCATGATTGAATGATTGGGGGATTTAGTTAAAGGGCCAATAGGAGATGATGATTGATGAATTTTCACGATTTTTATCTTGTATGTTGACAGCAAGTGTATAACGCCAATAACATACAGCCCTGCCACGCAAGTTCTAGTTCTGCTCCCCAAAGCATCACTTGTCCACATTAACCGTGCAGTCTTTAATAGACTCAGTTTACAGGGTAAAAAACCCTATATCTTAACATGCTTTGGGGAGAAGAACAAGGAAATGTTGACATACAAACAAAAATAGTGAAAAGAATTTGAGAAATCATCAAAAGTTACAGCTACTGGCCCTGTAATGAAGGAGAAATGTATAGTTTGCAAAAAAATTGTTCAAGATGCAATGAAAGAAGCTTTACATACAAGGATGTACAAGCCCACATACAATGTATGGATATAAGTTGCACAGAAATTTATGCAGAGGACAATAAAATCTTGAAATCACACGGGGAAAATAAAAAATTCTATGCAGTTGCCGTATGTATGATTCAAAAGGTAGGTTAAATGGACTTTTCACAAGGACAGGGAATTCTTTTCATAAAATTCAGGGACAATGGTGAGCGTCATGGGATTCAAAAACACAGGAACAAAAATATAAAGTTTAATTTCTCAAAGAATATAATTTTTGTACATCTTTTTGCAGTGTGTTGTGACTGCAAAGTGTCAATAGAAAAGGATGAGTCCACACAATGAGTGAGTGTGAAAATTTAATGAAGACAGAACATCCCAATGGGCTTTTCTCAGAATTAATTAGGTTGATGTACTTTTTATTGTTGTTCATATCCAAAGTGCCACCGGAGATGTCTTGTCTATCAAATATGCAAGTTTGTTTTGTACGTGTCATGAGCCCGTCTGACTCACTTGGAGTTAAAAGCATGAGCTGTTTTAGGAATGTCAGTTATAGATCATGAATTCAGTGTACTGTGTAGGCCTATGACTGTATGAGAAGTGATTTGATCAATTGTGTTATGTCTTTGTCTGAACGTATGACTACCATTTTAGTATCAGAGTCTGTTTTCAAAGGTACCAAAAACAGTAGACTTGTATTAAATTATGCTTTTGTGGTAAGATAATCTGTGGCAGTTACAACTGATTTTTGGAACTGTAATCCCAGGTAGTTTGAATTCAATATGAACACATAGATATTCAATACGTTGTGAGGGGCACTCAGCTCTTGGTGGAATACCATATGGATGAAAATCATTTATGATAATTTCACATTGGTTAAAGTACGTACATCTTGACTTTAAAATCCATCGAAGTTTTATTCTTTTTCAAACAAGCATGATGTAACACAACAAGACATCTTTTGTTCCTGTGTTTGATCAATATTTGAGACTATTTCTTTGATATTAAACAGAATATAAACTTTTTAGACAGCTAGATCAACATAGAAGTCTAGTCATATTTTTAAAAATTGTATGTCAACATTTTGCAGGTGCAAATAAAGCAAGCTGTGGAAACTCTATCATATTATAGAACCACAGTAAATTGTCTGTTGCAAATGCATACAATGCTGTGTGCACTGCGTACCGGCTCATACATTCTCATCCTCACACACACGGAATGTAATCAGGATTTGCAGTTGTCAGATTTGTTTTGTAGTCGACTAAATTATGTCTTGTAAATTTTCACCACCGTTTTGTAAATTGCATGCCATATGTCAGTATACACAACATCAAACAGTGACATCAAGGTTCTCACATTATTCAGAGGGCAGTTTTAATATCATTTTGTCATTTGTTATTTTGTTATTTGTTATTTTGACACGTTATTATTTATTTCGTGACTTGGATCAGCTGAAACATTCAATCATCTGTTTGTATTGCAAACTGTTATTTGTCAAAACGGTATTCGGCAATGAGAATAATTTTTGTGAATATTTCAAATTACAACGTTGCAAGTGTATGCATGGTGCCCTTCATGTGTTGTAGCACTGCTATATTAGTGACTATTTGGGAGGCAACACAGACACCGGTGCGTTCTTCAAGATTTGTGACTGTCAGTAAATTCACTAGAGGCTACTGCCAAATTATCACAGCACGCATTAGCCGTGCATGCAGAGGATATTGCAGTGACAATCCATACCGCACCCAGTGAGTGTAACCGATACCTGATCCATGATCCTACTTCTAACACTCCATGAATGGAATCAAATCAAGGCATATTGAAAGCCTTTTCCGGACATATCCATGAAAACACACGTACTGTTGACTCAGCAGTTGTAGGTTTTTCTGTCTGAGTCGAAGTGGCCTTGTTTGGTATGTTACTCTATACGTAATTATGCAGGCAAGGAATAGTTAAATTCATTGTCCGAACACAGATGCCTGAGAAAAAATCAATAAAACTCTGCTGTGGCAAGTCAATAGAATCAACATACCGAATTAACTAATCAATATAAATGGTCTAAAAACTGCCACCCCATCAGACAATGTCAACCTATTTCCGATTAAATCATTCAAATATTTGCATCAACTGTGGTCGTACCTAACTCAAACAGGTAGTTTCAACAACTGCTGCACATATGAATTTTTCATTTCAGCATTCTTAAAATATATCACCCAGAAATTACAATTACTCCACGTTTGTGTACTTTTCAGAATGCAACTTGCAACTTACGTCCTGTCCAAAGTCTTTTCACATGTGATGATGTACGATGTTTGGTGTTTGTTTTTATTATTTTTATTTCACACTTAACCAAAACAGTCACAAAATAGTAGGGCAAATTGACACTTAATTCTCAGTATCCATTCAACTGCTGTAGATGCAAAACAAGACAAAGTCAAACATTTCATCCTTTGAAGTATTTTTTAGAGACACCTTGATATATTTAAAATTTTAAGAATGAACCAAACTTCACGTCCTCAGAGAGATAATTGCCAGAGAACTCTATATTAAGCTAAGAATGAAGTATTTTTTTAAGTGTACACAAGTTTTTTCATAAGGCAGCACTTTCTGCATATTTATACACTGTATGGGGTCACAAATTTTTCATTTCTCTTCCTTCAGTAGCTCCTAAGGCAAAAATTTTCATAAATCTTGTAAGAGTGGAACAAAGACAGTGAAATATACATTGTCATCTACAGCATACACAGATAAATCATATTAATTCTCTGAAATGCAAGACAAAATGTACAAAAGCATTATTTTGTCATGGCAGACAACACATACAGTACCTGAAAAAAAAGATAAAAGAGATGACAGTCAGAAGCTGACACAAAAGAAGGGTTCAAAACTGCTTTGTGGATGACCTTAGGGCAAGTAAGAGGTAAAGAAAATCCAGTCCACGCCCCAGGAGAGAGTTACCGGTAACCTATTTATCTCTTTGGTTATGTCCAACTGCTTCTGGCAAAGATGCTTGTTTGTCTATACAGTTTTCATGATTATTTCTTGTCACGTGCAACTGAACTGAACAATACCATTAACCATAAAGATTATGTGGCCAGGGATTATCTAATAAGGTATGGTTCAGTGCTGAGAGGGATCACAAGAGTTTCCAAATACCATTTTAAATGGATTTCGCATTGGAACTGGTTTTTTTAACCCTAAAGACAGTTGGGCATTGTTGGTGCCACTAAGTGTCTTACTTTTGAAGGAGGTGTACATTTCAATGTTGAGACTTTTATGCCTCGCATTGCAAATCTTCATCACAGGCCACAGTGGTTCAAGCGTCTTGTTTTCTATGGTGCAACTATTGCTGAAATAATGAGGTCCTCTTTAGGACAAAGTAGTTGAACCATTTACATGTATTTTACGATATGTAACATGTAAGATGTTCTTATAGATATTTAAAACCGCAACAGTTGTTCTGTGATTTTGATTTTTTGGTGTCCATTTGTCAACCACTTTGCAATTTGCGTGATTTGAATAATGAAATGTTGGATGCACAAATGTGGTTTGCTCCAGGCTAAAAATCCTGTTCTGGACCAGTGAACACCTACTTGTTCTGCTCCAAATTACACACCAAACATTTCAAGGATGAGCAGCTACATTCAGCAGTTGGTCACCTCTGGGACTTTCTTCATCGATGTAAATTAAATGTTTCTGCAACCTAGTCTTTTGGTTCAGCTTCCCCTACCATACTATGAAACAGCACTTTCATTTGTCTGTCATCCGTTCAGAGTATGTGTATATGTAGTTAAATGGCAAATTTCTTGGTTTAAGGTAATATGTACCTCGAAACTGAAAGACTTAAACTTTTAGTCAAACGTACCTCAAGGCAACTTTCAACCATTCACTTTTAAAATCAAGAATGAAATCTGGGGTCACTGTGCAAATTTTGATACTAGAGAAACAAATTACCTATCTTAATATTGATATTAGAAATTCAAAATGGCTGCCATGTCTGTGTTAACTCCGTGGAGAAAGATACTACTTATGATTTTCAAAAAAATAAACCATGAATTCAAATTTTACGCGCAGAGTGTTGAAATTAGTCCCCGCAATGGTCAGCCCATAAAGTATAAAACAAATGTGAGTGTGTAAATATCTGTCCCATGGCATATTCTTTAAGACAAAAGTTGGCTAATTTGTATCTTGAACAGTTGAAATGCTCACCTCAGCACTTTTCAGATTGGCTTTGATTAAATGCGCCCCATGGCCTCCTGATGATAACATTGATGACATTTCAAAGTTCAAGAATAATGACTTATTGATGACAAAAGTATTTAATTTAAATCTCAAGCTTAGCAACATGAAGAGAGGTCAGCAAATATTGTCACTTGCCAAAACACTGACAAGTAATATTGAAAACATTCCACATATTTTTAATAAAAGTTTTTGAAATCATTACTAATGATGTAAATATACAGTGTTATGAATAAAACACCTGTAGCTGAAATGGCAAATGTCATAGATTAAAACTTAGTGTCCCAATACTAAAATGAGAACATGTAGAACTAGAAATATAGTGTTACATGTATTGTAAGCCGGTAAGTTCTGTGATATTGATGATCATTCACATTCCATTGAATTTAAAGACTGTAATTCACTGCATCAATTTTATCGTCCAATTTTCCCAGCTACAAAATCATCCTTGTGTCAGCTTTTAAATGAGATGTATGCGCCTCAATGTGCAGTTCAGTTTTAGTCACCAGAAGAATTCTTACATATTGTACACACATCTTTCAAAGAATAAGACAGAGCCCCTTCAATGCATTTACAAATGCGTACCGCAGTTCAAGAGATGCAAATTGCTCTGTCAAAAAATGTTAACAATTTTTGCCCAAGGAAACGTTCTTCTGAAAAAAAGAAAACCGCCTGTAGAGTATAGTTAGCCTGTACTTGCATCACGAGTCTATGAACTATTTGTTTGCAACTTCCAGCAACGCAGCCACCCAGGTGTGTCATGAATCATGTATGGCTTGTATTCTCCCATTATTTGATTGACTATTTTGTCGGTTCACTATTACAAGCTTTGCACATGCTCACTAGGTGTCTGTCGTCTTCAACCATTCAGTTATATGAAACAGCCTTGATACAAGTAAACTTACTGCATGTCCAGTAGATAAATGTACTATGAATGTTTTGAGGGCCAAAATGGTCAGCACTTTGCCTATGTGACCAAAAAGTGTGGTACCAATTTACATTGGTCAGCTAGGATTCAAGGTGATATTAAAACTGTGCTATACCTATAGTTTCAGCTTTAACTAAGTGGTGTTGAAGCAGTGTTGCAGCCAGTATGCGCCCTTGCGGCAATGTCCCCAAAACAGAACCATTGTCCCGCATTCTCGTGTACTGTGGGCCATCTCGGGCGCATTAATGAGTCAACTGTGTTGGGAGTAGTATGCAAGTAATATGTTACTGATGATGACCTTAATTTGTTTTGAGGCCTATATTTATGTACTTTTAGAGCTGTGATTAGAAGTAATTAAAACTTGATATTAAAATTGCTTGTACTCCAACTGAGTTCTGATTGCTTGAAAATCAAGTATAGCAACGCCTTCAAGTAAGCTTGGATTTTGTTTTATGAAACTAATTTATTACAAAATAATACAAACTTAATTGATTGATAACTGATGTATGTTGTCCCCAAATTGTGCAAAATGTCCCCAAAAATAAATGTTAGTGGGACCCAGTTTCCCCTCGTTTGAAATTCATGGCTGCAACACTGGTTGAAGGAGTACGTTGTTTACTAATAACAAGGAATTTGCATGTCCAATTATATATCAACATGAATATTTGTGTGCATAGTTTTCACTTCTACTGTGACCACAACACCATAGACAGATGACTTAGGAAAACAATGGGTCAGTAATTTCCAAATGTACTGGATAAACAGAACCAGTGATGATACTTTTCAACTTCAAGTATCATTTTTAGGAAAACATGCAAACTGTACGCCAGGTGATTGTCCAGACTGTGGTTGTATTTGTGATAGTGATGTTTATCATAACATATTCATATTCATCAGCATTGATGAAAATTTACACCAATGTTTAGAATCAATATGCATTCTACATAATGTAATATTAATTTTATTCAGTATTTCAAAATTCACAACACAAATTTTTTCTAAGAATTCAGTAACACACGTAGGCATGATTACATCATATCAATATACTGAAGGTTTTTTCAGCAAAGCAAAAGAATTACTGGAAAATAATATCATTCTTGATGAGGTGTTACAAAACATTGACATTGATAAACGTCATCAATTAATAAACAATTGACATCTTTATCATTACAATTCACTGCTGTCCTTCCATTTGATAGTTCCTAATATGCTGTGAATTTAGAAGGCCTCAGCTAAACCTTGCTAACTTACCTGTATCACTGAACAACAGGTGTGTGTGTATGTGTGTGCATTCTAGCATCCCATTGTAAAGGAATTGTATGGCGTGACAATGGTTTGCAATGAGGCACCATTCAAGACCCCAGCCATTGTGGGTATTATGGTTGAAAAGAAAAGTGGCATCCTTCAGGGCATCAAAGAATACCCAGATCATGCCCTCTAAGAAATTTATTGATAGAGCCATTGTTGTGATGGGTCACTGTGACGCAAGATGTCCCTTCCAATGAAAGACTGTCAGATCGATATTGACTTGACCTTTTCAGCAGTCTTTCAAAGTCACAGTAAAACCTTTATTAGTTTGTTTCAATTATATGACCTAAACGGTTTTGTAATGAATTTAACCTTTAGCTGAAATTGACAGAATAACAAAATCACAACTTGGACAGTTGCCAGGCATAAATTTTGTGTTATAATACTCATACATTGTTTCCATAGAAACTGAAATAGGCTGAAGGCATGCCTGTTGTTTATGATGCTGCTGTTGATTTCAATTTTATTTTATAAATTCATTGTAAAGCAGGATAAGGTGAAGTCCCTGTACCACTACATTACCACATAGATCAGAGATGTGGTGTTCATGTGCACAATGAAAAAGTAACATCAAATTGTACACAAACAAGGTAGACATTGATCCTCATAATAATCTTTCTATGTGGCTCTGTGTGCCACATAAAGACAAGTCTGTCTGTTGAACGTAGGAGCATAAAAATACAAAGAATTTCTTCTCGATGATGGCTGAAATATGGCAAAGGTCATAACTTTGTAGATAGTTTGATTTTCACACTGCAATTACAAGCTCATTGTGTTGTTAAGCTTTTAACAAGATGACAGTGTAATGACACCATCAAAACCAATTACTTATCATTCAACAGGTTGTGACAGAGCATACCAAACACTGACAAACCTTTTGCAAGCTGTGATTATTGACACCAAGGTGCTTTTCTTTGGTCTTCTGTTTGTTTTTCTTTCCCTAATCAGTAGAGTTTCAAAAAATTACCTGTATTACAAAGAACAGTTCAGGTGCTCAATTCATGAACTAATGTTGTCATGCACTTTGTTGACATAACATACCAAACATATCCAGCACAGTGAACTGACTGTCAATACCATCATCCCCCCTTCCCCTTAGCTATTTAGATGTCATCATTAAACTTTTGTGTATACATTTTTCAAGGGAAAATGCAGTAAGACTAGTCTAGAGTGATAGTGAATTTAAATGTTATATACTCTTTTGTGTTTGTTTTGGCTTTTCTCAGGATGTAGACATCTATATGGTCAAAGTATAAACAAGATTTTGTGTAGAAATTGGTAAAAGCTAACATTTCCAGCAATGAAAAGTCAGTTTTCCTTTATTTTTGAAAAATACAATATTAGGATCTAGGAAAGAAAATTTTATTTTTAAGGGATTTACATGTAAATTGCTGTAAACATGTAAGTTTCTCCCAGTTAATTTTTAACAAAGCATGCACTTGCAAGATCTTTATTACATTACATATACTACGGGATATTAAAGACAATTCCCCCCCCCCCCAAATAATGCAAACTAGATGTAGTATAAAAATGTATTTCAAGCATTATACTGTAGTGTTGTAAACCACAGTATACGTGTATACTGTTTAGTGTTGAAATTCAGTCATGCATTGAAACACAGTAGCAGGGTATAATTATCTGTGTATACAAAATTGATGTGAAATTATGGTTACAGTAAATACATGTATCATTGTCATCCAGTGTGTTCACAATAGTAGGCAAAGCTGCTTAATAGTTTCTTTCACAATGTCAAAGGAGGTGATGACAGACAGACAAGTCAATTTAATTTCCAGGTGGCAAATAAACAAGTGGCAAAACATTAATAATTATAACATATTATTATTAAAATAGTGTCTTTCCATATGTAATGATTAATAATTTAATTTCTAGGTGGCAAATGGACATTTGAAAGGTGATGAATTTTCTCATTAAATAGGCAACCCTGGTATTCTGCCTTGATCTGTGTGCTTTTTCATATATAATGTATTTATAATGTGTAAAGATAGCAGTCTGCTGTTGATTTTAGAAAATTTCCACTTACGTAGGTAGCTTTGTGATTGCATGTGGTACAGCAATCTTATCAACAGGGTCATAAATATGTATCTACAACAAACACATTATGTTCAGAATTGTGAACATTTACAATTTGCTGTTCATTGTAGAATACGGTGTACACCTTTTCAATGCTCATAATCACATACATGTATTACTAGTTGGGGACCTTCAGTTTTCAAGGAATGCCTTGGCAGATATTTTTGCTATACATGTATATCGTCACATTCACATTTCAAGTTCTGGCTAAGTACTTTAACATGATCATCAAATTTGAACTCAGATTAATAATTACATGTATTTTTCACAAAGTACAGAGGACAAACCTCCACAGTTACAGTGTACGTATTTCTCTACTCTCAAATGACAAACTGAGGCATAAAATATCTTTGAAATGTTCTGAGATTGTTCAAGAGTGAACATGATTTAAAGGTATACAGTCACCTGTAATCTAATAAATATGCCCATATATGGTCAAAAGGGCATTCCTTGGTATTCAAAATGTCCATGTAAGGGCGCTGTTTTTAAAAAGTGGCCACCCGCTTAAAATCTGTGATTGGTTATATTTTCTCTTTCCATGGTAACTGGGGGAAAATTGGAACAGGTGATAGTATACCTTTAACGTTTATATCATGGAATAGTAGCCTATACTATACTGTTGTTTGATTATGTATTGTTACTGTACATAGTTGCATAATGTACTCAAGTAGAAATATTAGGATGCTTGTTGCAAATTACAGTTTATTCTATTAAGTATAATTTGTTTCATTTATTATAGTGTTGTTCGAATATCTGTTTATTAAGATTCACTGTCAGATACGTGTAGAATATATGTAGCTTTGTGAAATGCTGTTTCTCTTTTTCAGTGATGCTCAAAAGTAGACTTTCGCAAGTGCAGGTGCCAAAAACAAGCAAAAGTAAAAGTAAAAGCAATTTCATAGAGCAATTAATTACAACAAATTAAATTGCCATTATTGCACTTTGATTCACCAAAATAATTCACAAGTGTTTCATTGCTTTTGCTTTGTAAGCACTGCTCTGGTTCATAAACATCAAACAAGGATTCTATGATGCGTGTTGTCATTCCTAATGTTTACATGTATAATTCCACAATTCACCTTTGAAATTATGGAATCATTGTAGATAATTACCAGTTTGGCAGTTGCAAGTGTCATGAATCTTGCTGCAAGGAAGTGATAAAAATGACTATTTGTAATTATAATAAAATAAACCAAGCAAAGCCCTCCCAGCCCAGGCATCCACACATCACATCCTTTACAGATGAACACAATCTTCAACTTTTCTGGTTCTGCTGGTGTCATGATAACTAAAACGCAGCATTTCACTTGCCAAATTCAAATCTAACACATGCTTTTCAAATTTGGTATTTATTGCGCTTTCATCATGCATACAGTGACTAAGGAAATACTTGCTACAGTTTGCTTAATTTGCATACATAAACTGCAACTTTCCTTTTTGAAATGTGCATATATGATTTGTAATTTGCATAAAACCTTTCTTTCTGGTACTTCGCATGCCTGCAAGCTTTGCTAATCTGCATGTTATTTTTGTTCTTTCTTTCCTCTCCTGCCTGCCTATATCTTTCTCTGTCTCTTATTTGCTACATATAACTGTTTCTGACTGGCGTTGTGTCTTTGTCTTTGTGCATGTAGTATGCCATGTGCTTGAGAAAACCACTCCTAGTTCTTCCCAAACACTGACCACATCCTCCTCCCCATCAGGTGTCCCCAACCACCACCCACCTTCCATATTGTCTTATAACAAACCTCCAGAGTATTTAGAAAGTGTGAGGAATGACTGTGCCACCAAGCAGGAACAGGAGAAGCTACAGCAGGCTTCCTCACCACAGTGGGTGCATGGAGCTGCCAGCTCACGGAATCACACGGGAGAATTCCCATTATTTACACAGCAATATTTGTCTAGCAACAAGGTAAGTTTGTGTCATTTGTTTCTAAAATGATCTGAAAATGATGTTTTCATACAATCTGTATCTTACAGATTAGTGTCCCCTGTGAGTCTATCTGTTATGCCATTCTACTGAATGCAAGCTGACTGAAGGACATTTCAAGAAATTGCTAAATGTAGTAAATTGACCCAGAGAGTTTAGAAATCTTAAAACTTTGAGGGCCAAATGTCATTTATCAAGACTTCACATGATGGAAAGATAACAACTTAACACAATGTAATGAGTTAAAATTCATGATATAAAAGTGAAAGTAAGTCTTTTTGTACGAACAATCTGGAATTTTTGAAGTTCTCTGTGTTGAAGTATATGATTTAATCAAGCAATGTAGATAGTTCTAGTAGGCTTAGTGTGAAATTATTTTCAAGTAAATTTTACATTGTAAACTAACTTAGTGATTTGCAGTGGAACTACTGAATTAAGAAAAATGTTCAAGTATGCACAGGCCATGATTTTCAAGTAATAACATCATCATTATCCTACAGCAGAATAATTTATTTTGTGAAATTTTTCAGAATGAACAGATGGATGCCAGTGGTGGCGGGTTGCATATACACAGGATTCACAGCCCAGACAACCGTAGTGAAGGTGAATATTTCAGACCCAATAGAATGCACCAGTATCTCACAGCAACTGAAATGCCTAATGACTCCAAGAGAGGTGTGGATATCAAACTAGGCAGACCTACCAGAACCAGGTAATCTCCACGTCCTTTCTTTTTCCTAATGTTTGATTTTGTTCTTGTGAATTGCACTCTTATTCTTTCTCAATATACTAATAATTCCAGTGAATCTTGGAAATCCTCAGACAAAGACCGCTAGTGATTGGCCAAGTGGTATTCTACCAAGAACCCCCAGCTTCATATGCAGTTGTAATTTCCGTATTCTTTTGTGTGGTTGTGTCCTTTTGTATATTGGTCAATCTGCAGGAAATTTGTTTTACACTCAAACATTACTGACGCTCTTCACTGTATTTTTGCAAAATTTGATTCACAGATTGATGTAATTTTGCAGTAAATCCTACCAAATCATTCACGATAAACTAGCACTTCATGTTCAACATGTTTACTGATTTTGGGATGGCTAAGCATGCATGCAATAGTGATATTCTTGAGGCTTATGAAGTCATTACTCTTCGTGTCCTCTAGAGTGCATGCTTGTACCTACTGACAACGAAAAGTTCTCCAATAACCCCTAACAGCCATCTTCCAGAACCAAATGACATCAGTGTGTACAGGTGCCTGTCAAACCCTTCTTCAAGAAGCATGCATGTCAGAACAGAGCAATGAAATATATGTAACTAGTTGAATACTTGTGTGTAACTCAAAGCCAGACATTTCATAGGCATATTGTAAATAGACGTACAATACCATTATACTGGGAAAGCAATGCTGAACATTATCATTAGACAGACAGGTCATTTCAATTTGACTGAAATCTTTAATTTGTGAAAATTCGGCGAAGTTATCAAACTTTGATAGCATTTGTTTGTTTCTGTCAATCCTTATGTGATCTTTAAAATTATTAATTTCCATCTTTTACAGTTTGTTAAGAGCCCGCCATAGATCACAGTCTGCGCCTCAGCTAAACTCCAGTCACACAGATGTTAGGCATCTTCATCTTATTGGTCAAAGTGAGTAACTATTGAGCTGGTGTGTTCCCCATCTGTTAATGATATCACAGCTGCCTTCTGGAGGTTATATTTGTCCATGGTTTCACATTGACAATGAAGATATATCAATTACATGCATACTGAAATTTGTATTGTATAATGTGTTAGAATAGAACAAGTGTGTTTACAATATTTCAACCAATTTAAGATCTATACAACAGCCTTAGAAAAAGTCATTAATATTTCCATGTTTAAATTGACAATGGATTTTGCGAATTTGGACCTTAGTAAATTTTTAAAATAAAAAAAAATGTTTTTTTTCACACACAATAATAATTGTCATTTACCCATCCATCATTGCAAGGTGGTTGTGCTAAGTTTGCCAGCTGCTTTAAACAAACACTAGAAAAAGTGAAGCTCTACAAATATTTACCATGCTTTCTACTGTTTTGCAAGAAAACTACAAAGTTAATCAGAGCATGGTGACACAGAGGAATAAGCTAATGAGGAGTTTTACTCCAGAGAAATTTCCTTTATTCTTTTAGATTAGCCTATTTTACTAATTCATCATGCTGAATTTCTTTATACATGAAGATATTTATATTAATAGTAATATTTAAATGATACAAAGGGTGCCTTTTTGCTGTAACACCAAGCTTGAAGTGCTGTGTGTATGTTGTCAACTAGATTTCCCAGATGTCAGTGAAGCTGTTCATTTCTGTACAGGTCCACATGTACTCACCATGTATAACCATGTATAACCATTTATCAATGGGTGTCGGCCAAACCATGATGATGAAAAAGCTATAAAGCTTCTCAAGTTTATCTGAACCCTGTCCCAATTCCTGTATGGAGATCTGAAATATTATGAAAAGCCCAAAGGAGTAAACCCTCCTTGTGCCAGCTTACACTGTAATTGTACTGTGTGGTGCATTTTGGTAATTGAGTGACCAAACTGGCCCTTCATGCATGGCAGCCAGGGTAAATGCTAAACTAATGGATGGATGACTCCCTGGGCACTGTCAATCCACTGGCGGCAAGGAGTGAAAGTGCTGAATTATATGAAGATCCTATTTTAGGGCAGACTGTTATTGTACAAGCCGTTGACACATTATTTTGATAATAATAAAAAAATTACGCTATTATTTGTCTGTGAATTGCCTGTCAAAAGCCATAGCATTCTCCTATAACGTGACTTCTTATATTCAAACTAGATTCTTTTCACATCTTTTGAGAAATGATTTGCTCTTTGGTAACTCATCTTTGTGTGGTTTTCTGTTTCAGTAAGTGACAGTGCAAACAAGCCAAAGAAGCAAGTACTGCATAGAAAGTGAGTAATTTTATCAGACTGCTCACAAACTCACTTGCCATAATTAGTACCAACTCAGAAGAGTTTTCTTAGTTTATGAAAATATATTGCCACAGCAGGCTTGGGGATAAACCATCTGTAACATTTGTGCATATACCCATCCAAATAATGGATGGACAAGAAAACTACAAAAATAATCAGAGCATGGTGACACTTTACACCACGTCACTTTATACTCTCAAATTTTCATGATACAGGGTTTGCAAGACTTTTTTCATCACATGACATACAAATCGTTTGAAGTTTTATAATTGCTGAGCTAGTGCAGCCAGTCTATAAATGTTTGTGTGCCCCACAAGCCATAACTCATTTGCTGTCACGTTCGATAAATATTGAAGTATTGAAATTGTAAATTTTATCGCTTTCTGAACACACAATGATCTGAAATCAGAGACACCAGCAGTTTTAATTGCAATTTCTGTTTGAATTTACCAAATGTAACAGGATAGTCTTCAAATGGTGCCGTGGGATAATTTATTTCCATGTTTCTCTTCCCTTTAACCCTTTTCCTGCCAAGTCGGTGAAAATCCGCTTGAAATTCGGTGTAGCTAGAATCTGAGCAGCCACGGCCGTTATCCTGCCAAGGCGGTGCAAATCGGGCTACTTTTTGGTACCCCTTTCCTGCCTAGTCGACGGAACTACGTGTAGCAAACCCTTGCTCGCGCTAGGGTCGTTCGAGGACAGGTTTTGGGCGAGGAACGGCGTTTGCTCTCGAAATGGGTTCACAGAGAGTCCAAGGACAGGGAAAGGTGCGGAAGCTACCCAGCCAGTCCCCCACCCCGGTGGGGGACTGGTTTTTTTTGGGGGGACGAGTAGCGTACTTGGCAGGTTAGCACGTTGACGTATTCTAGCGGAGTTTGGGGTAACTTGGCTCTGAGGCACTACATAGATTGCGGCCGAAATTGACCGTCTCGGCAACGCTAATCTGTAAGGCAACCGCCTAAGACCGCCTCAGCTGGCGGTGCAATTTTTTGCCAATGGTGCGAGACGAAAATCACGGACTTGGTCCTGATTGACGGGAAGTGCGGACGGATTTGACGGACTCGGCTTTCTCGAAGGCAACCGCCTAAGACCCGCCTCAGCTGGCGGTGCAATTTTTTGCCAATGGTGCGAGACGAAAATCACGGACTTGGTCCTGATTGACGGGAAGTGCGGACGGATTTGACGGACTCGGCTTGATTAGTCCCTGACATGGAACTGATCCGAACGGACTTGAGCGACATTTGTGAAGGGTAACCACCGCTTTTAACCGACTTGTTACCTTCTCGAAAAGACTACCCACTCAGATGTCGGACGTTGTCGGCTGCACTTGGCTCTAGACGTTCAAGCCGTGCAACGAAACACACCGCCTCAGCCTTGCCATTCAGGAACATGGCCTCAAAATTTGATACCATTGTTCACCGACTTGGCGGCTGCGGTTAGGTGCGTGAACCGTTGTTCACCGACTTGTTACGCCTATGTTGTCCCTGTGAAGTTCGGCTAACGGCCGAGTCTAACGGGAGTTGGCAGACCTGTGTTTGGTTTATACCGTAGTATGACCGACTCAGGTAGAGGTACCTGTCGGTATATTCCGAGTTTTACGCACTCGGGCGTCAATGACGGGTCGTCATCACCGCTGATGACGTAGACGTGCTGGCCACGTTATTTGAAGGAGCCATGTTTGCCCAACGGACGAGGCCGAGACAGCCGTTGACAATTTTGGCATCCTTCATCTTTGACCGCCTTAGTTGGGTAAGCCGCTCGGCAGGCGACGGTTATGACCTAAACAAGCCGCTGAAGCACTGTTTGTTGCCGTACAAGAACGAGACGGCCAGTCCATTACTGCTTAATGGGCAATCTGTCGGGTTGGCTTGTCACCGACTTGGATGACAATACGCCCTGCGCAGGCGTACTTAGAAGGGACATGAGGTTAAAGATACGGGTTTCCCACCCGTACTAAACATGGGCTTGGGCACGTCCTTGGGTGGGGCTTGGGGCAACGTCCTTGGGTGGCAGGTGCGCATGCCACATACCCAGCTGGACGGAATGTCAAGTTGAGATGCTAATGACATTGACTATGTTATGCTAAGTGCTCGATTGATTTGCATCGCAAATGAGTATTATTAGCATATCAAATGGTGCGGACAGGCAATTTACATGACGGGTAGGAATGTCAGCGCCAGTTGGTGGACTGATTGCCGTAGGTCCATTATAATAACAGGTGGATGCATATATTAACACCCCTGCGTCCAATCATGTCAGGGCTTTGTTTCCCTGTGGCTTTAAAAGGGAGGGACCTGCTAGTCTGTCGACACTGTTCCAGACATGAGCTTGACGGACCGCAAAAGTTTTCTGAAGGCGAGCAGACGACTGAAGCTCAAAGATGCAGAGTCTCCGGGCGGTAGTGGTAGCGATCGTTGTGATGTCCCTAGTAAACGTTCTAAGAAGTCGGGCAAGAAACGCTCCCGTAAGGCGAAGCCATCTCCGGCTGAAAAACCCAGTGGTAAGCGTAAACGTAAGACCGATCGTTCTGCCGATGAGGATGATGACGGGTCACCGGTTGCCAGTGGTTCTCACCCGGCTGCTCCGGGAGAGACTACTTCACCTGCAGAGACTACATCTGCTCTTGTGGGAGATACTTCACCTGCACAGACTACGTCTGCTGCTGCTAGTGAGACAGTGAGTAATGAGACGGCTGATGCCATTGGTTCTCCCCGGCTGCTCCGGGAGAGACACCACCTGTTGCTACTATGAGCCCTCATCCTGCGTCAGGAGAGGTTCCTGTGCCCAGTGCGAAAGAGCTTGAGTCCTCGTCATCAGCAGAGGCTGCCGAGCCCGCTCCTGCCATAGTTTCGTGTGCTGCGATGTCCCCGCCAAAAAAGATAGTGCGGAGGGTTCGTTATCAGGATAGCCCACCTGATTTTGAGCCAGATATGATCCTTGATGCCGCTACGGGCGAGTTCAGGCCCAGACGCCCAGACGACGGTGATATCACCGCTGAGTCCGACTCGGAGGTTGACGAGGATGCGGCAGAGGACGATGACTTTTATGACAGGCAGTACGTAGGTGAGGCAAGCTCTGACGACGATGATGACGTTGCTGCTGTGTTGGCGGAGGACGACACACCTCCTGTCTGGCGTATGTCGGAGACTACCGATGCTAATATATTTGAGGAGACCGATTTTGACCATGAGAGAGGACCGACTTTCACCTTGCCCAGCCACGCCCGTGAGCTCGATTACTTTTTTAAGTTTATTCCAGCTACACTGATCAGATTGACCAAGGACGAGACTAATAAATACGCCAAATTCCACCAGCGACATATCGCTAGGAAAATAGATAAATACTGGCGTAACGCTGACTACCGAGAGGTGCAGGCGTTCATTGGCGTCTTAGTCTGTATGGGTATCGACCGTAAATCATCAGTGGAGGATTATTGGTCTAGCGATCCCTTTCTGAGAAACCAGGGTATTTCTACTGTGATTACCCGCAGTCGCTTTCAGCAGCTTATGCGATACTTTCATCTGGCAGACCCAGAGAACGATCCACGTCGTGATCCTGATGAGGCACGCCGCCGACGTCGGTGTCAGGAGGATCCCCTGTATAAAATCAATCCATGGATGGAGCCCATAGTTGACCGGTGCGTAAATAATTATAAGATGGGTAGAGAGATCTCCATCGACGAGGGCATGGTGCGATTTAAGGGCCGTTCTAAATTTAAGCAGAGATTACCGCATAAGCCTGATCGAGACGGTTTCAAGATATGGCAGCTGTGCGACTCCACCACTGCATACATAGCTAACTTTGCACCGTACCTAGGTGTGAAATATCGGGATCGGACTGATGGGAGACGGCAGGAGCGAGGTGTGGTGAAAAGAATTACGATGGAGCTGGTCCAGCCATTCTGTGGATATAATCACAGCCTATTCTGTGATAGCCTGTTTAGCACGGTCGTTACTGCTAGAGAGCTGATGGAGACCGGGATCTACATGGTCGGGAGTTTCAACCGCCGTAATCGTCGCACCATGCCCCCTCAATTAATTCCGCCGGGTAAGAGGAAGCGCCTTCCTCTGTCTGTTGGGGATATGAAAGCCACGACCAGAACGGACTCTCGTCTTAACATCACTGCTTATCAGGATAGTAACGCTCAGGTGCTGATCTTGAATACGGTCTATCCACCCTTGGAGTGCGTGCCAGTGGGGGAGGGAGACGAGCGGCGACAAGTGCCTCTGTCGCTGTATAATTATCGCCGGTACATGGGAGGCGTCGACCGAGCCAACCAGAAGCGCAAGTACTTTCACACTGGGCGCAAGAACCACAGATGGTGGACATATCTGGCATGTTACCTGATTGATGTTGCCCTGGTAAATGCATATATATGCTTCAAGCATGTACACCCTGATAGTAAGCTGACCCATAAGATGTTTCATCTGCGTGTCGGGAAACAACTCATTGGCGGTTATTGTGGGCGATCGCAGCCCAGTGTGAGAGAGGTCGAGGCCACTGTTTCTCTTGCCTCGTACATCAATCCACAAAATCAGCCGATGCACGTTGTCAGCCGTTTGGAGGGGCGGCAGAAATGCTGTAAAGTATGTAGCAGAGAGGGTAAGACCACTGCGAGCGGACGACTGTCTGAGACGTCCAAAGGATGTAGTCTGTGCGGGGTTCATCTTCACGAGGGCGAGTGTTTTGCGGCTTTTCATCATCGCATGATGCTACGAGGTAAGAGGAGCATTGGCGTGCAGACCTCTACTCACACAGCCCCGACGACACCCATCAGCAAGAGAACCCGACGTAAATAACGGACAGGGGACAGCTTCGCCTAACAGTGGCTTGACTGTATTCTGAACACGGACCATGATCACATTTTGAGCACGGTTGTGCCGTTTGTTTGTGCTTTACGATCCCGCTGATTGTAAATTGAAACACGGATTATTTTGTACAATCCCCCGATTGTAATCTTTGTAACACGGACCATGCACTCGGACGTCGAGACAGACTCTGAGATTTATTATTCGGCATAATGTAAATTATTCCCGAATAAAATACTATCTATGGATCGCATATTTTCGTTTTGTTTTGTTTTTGTTTAGACGGATTATTTTGTACAATTCCCCTTATTATAATTTTTTGAAACACGGATCTGCCACCCCGATTGTAATTTTTGAAACACGGACCATGCACTCGGACGTCGAGACAGACTCCGAGATTTATTGTTCGGCATAATGTAAATTATTCCCGAATAAAATACTATCTATGGATCGCATATTTTCGTTTGTTTTGTTTTTACCCCCACTTTCGTTTTTGGCAGATCCGTAAGGACGCTATAGTAATGGATGAACGTGCGTTGTATCACGTGGGAGGGGCACAGCCCAACGGAGGCTGTGCTCGTGCGACGTAGACGTTGTACCAACCATCTGTCGTTGGGGTTAGTGCATAGAGCAGTTGCACTGTCCAGAGCTAAGGTGGTACAAAACTGCACCTTAGTAACAACTGCACAACTAACGTGTTAGGAAACGGTAACACTAACGAGCTAAGTGTTCACTGAACTGGCCAAACTACGTACACGCCTTCCTTCAATGGCGGAACTATGTCGTTGACACTACGTCAAAGCAGACTGCAATGTGCGACTCTTCCAAGTCGTTCAAAGTACGTGGCCAAGTGACACAACCCAGGGGAAACAGGACAGGTTTGAGGGTGCTCCCGCACCCATAGCACTAACCCCTGGGTCTTCTACTAACCCACGAGAGAGGTGACGTTTCCCCGGTGTGGCCGTGCGTGCCGGCGAACGAGCTTTACTTCCGCGAAAGTAAGCTAGAAAAGGGCATAAAAGTGCACGTCCCCCGGGGCAAACAACGCCCGTGACCTCGTCATTTTCTGGACACAACCTCATCAGCGGTTGCCCCTCTATACGGGCATGCAAAAATTTTTGAAGTCTAACACGTATATGGTCGGTAATCGTACCCCGAAAATGCGGTATTTTCCCGCCAAATGCCTGGCAGGAAAGCGTGCAGGAGAGCCTATCTTCTGTAGACACGGAAAAGGGGCCGGTTTTGACCGACTTGGCAGGATAACGGACAGGGGCGCTCGGCAGGAAAAGGGTTAATTTGGGCATTGATGCAGACATCTGCAAAGTAGACTAACTACCGGTAAATCAACTTTTCCGGGATATTGATTTCACTGTGTATACTTTGACCACTATGGAAAAACCCATATTTGGACACAGTGAAAGTAGTGTGAGTTGGTCATGGCATCAGTAGACATTTTGTTTAACTGAAATAAATAATTTCCTTTTCAGTTTACTTCCGTCCACTGGACCAGAATCCCTTCATCAATTTCTGACAGGAGCTAGGTATAACAGGTAAGGTTGTCCAGGCTTGGACTTGATGTTGTCACCATTTACTTCTGTGAAATTTACAACAAGGCTCTATTAGGGGAGAACCATTTGATTTCGGGGGGGGGGGGTATGGAGGATTTTGAGAAAAAAAAATTTGTCACCAGGTGAGAGAGAAGAAAAAAAAATTGATCCTGTCATGGCCTGAGAAAAAAAAATTGTCATAACAGACAGAAGAGAAAAAAAAATTGTCACAATGCACCAAAAATAAGCAAAATTTGGAAACCTTATTCTCATGTATTCTTTGCCGGCGCGCCGCCATAGGCGGCGCAAATGTTTTACCACAAGCAATTCTTATGTTTCTTTTCCCAGCACTTATGATATAAGCATGCACTACATGGGTCTACTTTACACCTCAGTACACTCAATGTTTTCCTTCCATTTTCTGACCCAAGAAATCATATTTCAGGATTTCTGTTGCCATATCTCAATGGCATAGGCACTATCTAAAGGGGACTATTTGACTTCTGTAAATTGTGAAAATTTAAAACACAAGACAGGAGTCAATAAACTAGTGTTAAAACCAATATTATTTTGTCAATATGAATTTGTTAGAAAGATGTACCTTGACAATGAAAAATTGAGGAACAACAAATATGATGAAATACAATGTGTGAGCCTTGTTTTTCTGACCACAAACACCGGATCGCAAACATACCATATTCAGGCTTTTCATTAGAAGCTGGCAGCTGGAGAAATGACACAAGAAGGTCACAGATTTTCCGTTCCTGTATATTCATTTGTCTTCAGTCTCTGGCAAACAGAACTGTTTTTCACAAATTGTATTGTCATTGTTTGGTTGTTGAATATTGTGACTCAAAAACTGATCATGCAAAAAATGTAAACAATATCAGTGTTCAATGTCATTTTCAAACAGTTTTACCGAGTGCAAAATAAACTGAAACTCCTCTCAGATTGCACCATTAAACACATCAATTTCTCGTGCTCTCCCCCCTTGGGGTATTCTAATAGTTTCACTTAGTAAACAAATTAAAAAAACTCTCAGATTGCACCAGACTGCACACATTGCACACATCAATATCTTAAAAATTCCATGTAAGATGGGGAAAGCCCCTGTGACACTTCCCCCTAAGCCTCTCTCATGTTCTCCCCCTGTACTTTCAATTCTGCCCCGTCAGATATCCTAGTGAAAACCCTGTCATAATATCCATCCAAATTAAACAATATACTATATGGTTAGATACTGCGTGATCTTTTATATTTTTATTTTATTGTGACTTTGAATTTCATTTTGATGTGTTCACCTTTTTTGAACCATCATGAGATAACTGATGATAGTCTAGCAGGGTACATCAAGATTTGAAAGGTCTTTACTGTTGCTGTAATTACATGTATTGGTATTTAACTTTTCTAAGTGGGGAATGGTCAAAATTTCAGAGTTAGAGAGGGAGGTTACTCAAATTCATCATGGTTGGTGAAGGGGGAAGGGTCACTCGAAATTTCGGAGTTTCAGGCCGTCAATAATGACGGCTCCCTTATATACAACACATTACAAACTTGATGACCAATAAAAAAAATTTGCACTGCTACTCCATTTGGAAAAAAAAATTGATGCAGGTCTGACAGTAGAAAAAAAAAATTGCTGTCACTCTGACAGGAAAAAAAAATTTGCTCCCATACCCTCTTCCTCCATACCCCCCCCCCAGAAATCAAATGGTTCTCCCCTTAAAGCTAATGGTTGATTTTCTTCACAAAGTCAAAATGCCCCGATGATAACTAGGTGTTGAAGGGACAAATCACTCTTTTATGACCTTTTCATGATATCAAGAATACATTGAATACTTGAATTAAGTCACTCAGCATACAAAATGATGTCAATGCATAACTTGAAAGTATAGAAAATTACCCGTTTGCTGAAAGCAAACAGATGATTTTGTTTGTGACTGCTAGACTAGTCAAAATGGATTTTTCCCATTCCGGCTTGCTTTGCTACAACAAATAAACATTGCTACAATGTAAAGGAAAGCTGATCTACATGAAAGGCACTGTCAATTCAGATTTCATTACAAAAGCTTGCAAGAGGCCCAGACTTTTATGTAACAATGTATATTCAGCCATGCATGGTGACAGTTGTGCATAGAGCTTGATTTTTTGGTACAGACCTTAAAATGTTTCACTGAATGTTGAATCTTGTCTGACTGCAAGCAGAGTATAGGTAGTACAGTGTTGACCAGTATTTCACCATGTTTTAAGAAGTCAAACAAACACAAACTGCTTTTCATATCAATCAAAATTCGCAAAAAAGCTTGAAGAATGACATGTTAATGTCTATGCCAGTTTCACATCAGTGCATGATAAAAAGAAAACGGTTCTTAATTTACCAATTATTTCAGATCATGTTTTTAAATCTTCTTAGTTTGGTCAATATTCATGTTGAAATTTATGTCTTTTGTTTTACAAGTCAAAACTAGTTAACTCACAAAACTTACTGTAATTCTGATGTGATTTGATGGTTAACCTATATGGCAAACCAAATGGTGTTTTCAGAAAGAACATCTCACACAGCCTTGACAAACACAAGAGAGCAGAACTGATATCATTTGAAACACTGCACACTTTACAAAGTTCATTCTGTGAAGTATAAATGATCTATTAAAATCAATAGTTTGTCTTAATTAGAAATAAATGCACACGACAACACTATACATCACTATAGCTACTGCCTATAAACCACTTGGAGGTCTTAGAGATCTGGCAACATTCCAGAAATACCATGTTTATGTTTCTATGATATTTCTATATCTTCACAATGGACTTTGGCTCTGACAGATTGCTGTTCATCAAAACTGTTAATCCTTATCAAGTATGGGTCTAACAATAAAATGATTTTGATATTTAATCAGTCCGTACATGTACTTTGCTCCAGCTCTGCTTTGGTCTTTTGATAGGTATGGCTATAGAACGGATGTAAGGTTGTACAAATTAAGTTTACTCAAAGGCACCAGCGCACACATTAAGAATTTCACATCTAATAGCCATTTTGTCATCCAAAAGATTGTATAGAAGTTTAACTCACAAAAGAAGATTTTTACAGACACAGCATGCAATGTGTGCTGGCCTGTAAACTAAGAAAGATTACCTGACTGCAAATTTACAAAATTTCTATCTTGTTCCGTTTATTCTGAGACATAGTGTGCATTGCATGAGAAGGAAAGTGACGATAGGGTAAAAGATATCCTGTGATGCTAAGGTGGCGACAGTGGATTAGTTTGGGGCCCCAGGATCAGATAATCATGAATTTCCATGCTACTCATCCCATTCTGGTAAATGCATAAAAAAACCCAGAAAAATGTGTCATGAAATTGGGTTAGACAGCTCTCTTGTAATTTGCAGTATTCTGCTGTCTATAACCATTCTTGCAATTAAACTCAGATGAAACCTGTCTGTTCATAGTGAAAATGTCTGCTGATCAAGTCAGTTGAATTAACATGAAATGCCTCTGAGCAAGGAAACAGTCACAGGAAAATACTTGAGGTAGAATGCAACACTAGGACAGATATTCAGACTCCCAGTTTTTCACATTACCTTTCTAATATACGCTTTGGTGAGCTTACTTTGAAGCTCTTTGAACAAATAACATTTTCGCCGTCTTATTTTTGTGAAATTCGAACATTGATTTTTACTCATAGAGTTAACAAGGGATGGCAACCATCTTGAATTTCAAATGTCAATAAATTTAAGGTAATTTGTTTCTCTAGTTCCAAAATTTGCATGGTGACCCTTTATTTTTATCTTTGATTTTGAAAGAGAATGTTTGAAAGTCTCCTTGAGAAAAATTTGAGAAAAAGTTTTAAATCTTTCATTTTCAAGGTGTATATACAACTACCTTAATCAGCCCCTTTGTTTTCTCCTTTCAATGTCATGAATATACCTACATTCAGTGAACAAAATTTTTCTCTCTCAGTCTCATTGAAATTCACACCACGTTCTCTTTTTTTACACCACGATAGAGTTATTCACCAACAAATTTAAATAGAATGAGATGGACAGTTAATATTAAGATACAGATTACCGACTTTCAAATTTCCCGTGGTAGCCAGTCACTGAATCAATATCCCTAAATGGTATTTATTATAGGTGCACTTTTCATTTCCTTGTGTGATACTTGCCAACTGATCTGTACATTTTAGGTTGGCCAGTCAATATTTACTGTATACTTATATTCCGTAGTATTGTTTACATCCTTTTGTATTCTGTGATGTGATCAGTTGCATATGCAGGGAGTTGTAAGGCATTATGTTCGTAAGAAAGAGTAGTAGACATTTAATCGTAAATTTCAAGTCTTGTTTTGCTGCTGGGGTATTGTGATCTGTTAACTCATTAAGTATTTATATTTCATTTAAAATGATTTTATGATGAATGGTTTGCACTGGCACAGCTGCCTTGCCTGCCTGCTCGGTGTTGAAAAAAACAGCATTGCTTTGTGGATATAACCGGTCAAGAATTGCACTATGGGGAGCCGCCGACTGATTGGCTGAGTAAAATGTGCAAAGAAAAATGGCTGTAGAGTCGCAGTGTGACAGTCCCTTGTATTTACATGTAGTTGTCTGCCGCAGCTTAGTGACAATTCATATAACATGACACACCTGCAGTGTCAGGTGATTCAGTTGACATATCCAAACACACCCTTTTCTTGAATCTTGAATCTTTAACCCATGCACTTCTTAGCAGATATTGGAGTTTTATAAAACAATGACGTCAAAAGGGTGAGACAGCGTCTGACCCATAATACCGTATTTTGATAGGAAGATAGCCTGTGAGCTCGCCTTCATACCTTTGCTTGTCTAGACTGACATCATAGCCAGTCGCTCATTAAGTTTATAACACTTGCTAAAACTTTCTTCAAGGCAACTGTAAACTGTGAACTATTTTCTTTCATAATCAAGAATGAAAACAAGATTAATAGAGGAAAGTTTGGCACGTGAGAAACACAGGACATAAAATTTACCAATATTCAACAACTGAAATGGCCTCTACTCATGATGTATAAACTCCATTTTAAAAGTTTATTGTGCTTTTCACAAAACAAAGACGAAGACAGCCAAAACTCTATTTACTCTGTAGCCATCAAAATGAGTCCCTCCCGCCCACACACACATACACACACTGATATACACATCAGACCGGGAAAGTATTGGAAACATTGAGTCTGAATATCTGTTACCAAGACCTGTGTTTTACCCCACATGTGTTAGGTCTACACCCAGTACAGGAAGTATATAGAATGTATCATAGACAAGTACCTGTTGATGCAAACTTGGCACTGATTAGGCATTAAGGCAGTATGTGCCTTGAAAGTTAAAGACTTAAACTTTTACTCAAACTTTCTTGAATGAAACTTTCAACCATTCTCTAACCACATCAACAATAAAAATCAGGGGTCACCGTGCAAAGTTTGGAACTAGCCAAACAGTTACCAAATATTTTGCGATATTGTAAATTCAAAATGGCTGCCATCCATGTGTTAACTCTGTGGGGGAAAGTTAAATTTTGAAAGTTTGAAAAACTAAGTCAGTGAAAGTATTTCTCTCTTCAAGAGCTTTAAAATGAGCCCTCACAAGTGGTAGATCAGAAAAGAATTGTAGAAATTTGAGAGTCCGAATATCTGTCCCTCACGAGGTGCGTTCTACCTTGATAGGCATGAGAAATGACTGTACCAAAAGTACTCAAAATTTCTTGTGCCTAGATTTGCAATGAAAAACTTTTTGCAGTCTAACAGTACCTGGTAGGTGGGAATAATGAAAAACTTTCTTTGCGTGTCTGCGTTTGAATGGTTACTGCAGTCTTCCTGGAACAACCCTGGCAGAATGCCAAATGCAAAGTTAATCAAATTTTTATGAAAATAACCTCAAAGAAAGTAGGGGTAGCAGCCAAGACAATTACATGTATGCAAGATGAGATTCTGACCTTTGATTTAATTGTGTGCAATGTGTCTACTGTTACTTTAAAAACATGACAGCATCTGTGCTTTTCAACAATAATTTACTGAAGATGGAACTAGAGGGAAAGAACAGTTGTATTATATAAATAAGTTACAATTACAAAGTGTGCATAGATGTAGATTGAAGTAAGTGAATGCATACAAAGAAATGTAATTTGAATGAAAGGTGAATGAACTTATATGGATGCTGGGTTTGTATAAAGCAACCAAGACCAGACAATATGGTTGACTTTTGTGTCAGGTTTGTAAGTATTAAACGAATAGAAATTGGACTGACGGACTGTGTAATTTTTCTGAAATACAGCTTTACCCTCTTGAATGTCATTTGCTGGTCAAAATTTGGAAAAAAATGAACAGTATATGTGACTGTGTCAGTCAAATTTTTGTTTGTCAAGGTGTTGATCCTTTTTATTCCTATTTTAGTTAAACCAGTCCAAAAATGGGAAACTTTAAATGACGGATTTATGCCAAACTGTATTAGTGACACAGTCCACAAATACATGTTTAAATTCTCTTTTTTATCAATTTAACCTCAATTTTCAGTACACCAGTCCAAAGATTGCAAAGAAAATGATGGATTTATGCCAAACTATTTGTGACACAGTCCACAAATACATGTTTAAATTCTCTTTTTTATCAATTTAACCTCAATTTTCAGTACACCAGTCCAAAGATTGCAAAGAAAATGATGGATTTATGCCAAACTGTATTAGTGATACAGTCCAAAAATAAGTGTTTCAATTCTCCTTTTTATCAATTTAACCTCAGTTTTCAGTACACCAGTCCAAAGATTGCAAAAGAAAATGATGGATTTTTGCCAAACTATTTGTGACACAGTCCACAAATACATGTTTAAATTCTCTTTTTTATCAATTTAACCTCAGGGCACGATGGATTGATCAACGTCACAGTGTTTCTCGATCATCATCTTTCCGTGACGCAGGAGTTGAAGATGACCCAGGTATGTGATTAACCCTTTCACCACTGTGATTTAGCCCAATTCTATTGTTTTCAATGGTTAAGCTAGATCAATTTACTTCAAATCAGGGGCTAAAGGGTGAACACTCTTCCATAATAATATCCGTCAATGAGAATATAATTGTTTTAAAAATTTAAAGCGACAGATATCATTTATAGATGAGCACACAGCATCTCCTGCATAAATTTTAAGATGTTGATTGCATAAGATTGCATAATAATTGTTTGCTATCAGGAAAATTTAATATTCAGTGCAGCTGCACGGTTTGTCAAGTGCAGCAGCTACACTCTCAAAAGAATAGAAATTAAGAAAATTCAGTCACAAAGATAATGTAACCACTTCGTAAATTGTAGATCCTTTCTGTATAGTAAGAATGTAAAAGACCACCTTTTGGGTCAAAATTTCTGAATTTCTGTTGCTTAATCTGTGTAGCATGTGGTCCCTGATATTCACACGTAGGGAACTCATAGGTTGAATATAATCTCCCTCTGCATTCTCTAGCCAGAAAACAGGGCAAAATAAAAAATGTCATAAAACTAATGTTACTTTCTACTGTTCAGCAGTAATAGTAATTTCACTGAGTACAGACACTGAAAGCAGTCAACAGAGGCAACTAGTAATTCAATTTACTCCATGTACTCAACCTATTAGGCTTATTTTCCCTGTACTATTAAATTTCTAAGTCTGTGTCTCCATCATCGATAAAAACTGAAATAAGAGTTTGAGAAATTCTCTCCATCAAGAGTTACTCAGAAAAGATGTCAAGCCTTTTTTTAAGAATGTCATTACTGAAACGGCCAGTTGTGAAATTCTGCAAATTATAGGTCTATGGTTTTACCAATTCTTATATTGTGCCAGTCTGTGTGAAATCATATATGTTTATGACAAGTATTCTGTGATGTTAAAGATACATGTCTGAGGGTAAAACACCATGCTACGTTATCTGCACATTGTTTGTACAAAATTTTCCACTGTCTGGTACACAGTATTATTAAATTAGAAATTGCCTCTCTCACTGTGAACGCATTCAGTTTCTTATTTTGTATTCTTTGCCTGTTTATTTCCCGTGGAATTAAGTCTTGTTATCCCCGACGGGTAGGTGAAAATTCTTGAAATTCCACTACATTAAACAAAGCTCGCTCAGCAGACATTATAGTGAAAATATGGTCCCAGTAATTAGAACTCTCTGAATTTAATGGCCATGACTTTGCCAAGTTATGCAAGCAAACAAATATTCTCAGGTAAAGGTCTTCAGAATGAAAAACTGTTGATTTTATTTCTGAGATATTCAATATTTAGGTCCAGGGTCACCTCTGTATTTCCTGTTTATTCACCATACATCAAATGTTCAATTAAGTTGATTAACTCTTCACCTTTGCTTTTTACCCTAGCAATCAATAAATACAAAAGGAAAGAGTTTAATTGCAAACATTAATAAATAAAGTGGCTATTGTTCAGTAATTAATGTTATTATTTGGAGGAAAAGGACATCACCGTGCTCATCCAAGTATAACCTCCTATTTCGGCAACACAAAACTGTGGTTATGCTAGTAAGGGAGGGGCTTGTACTCAAACAACCAGAATTTCCTGCCATACAGGCCTAATTTATGTTAATTTATGCATGACTACCTTTGAACTCTCAATCACTTTCAAAAATCTGTTTACATCCAAAAGAAATTGTAAATGACAAGAAAAACCCTGACAAGATTTGATTGAGTATTCTCATGATTACATGAACTGGCATATGCCATGATCGATCACTTTGATATTGGTAGCCAATCATAGCCAAAAGACAGCAAGATTCAACATTGTTTTCCTCGCCTAACCGATACAGAACATTTTTCTGCTGATCTTAGTCAATCTAAATACACAATCCCTGGCTACAGAAGTGACATCTTGCTGAAATTTTAACTAGAATTAATTCTCGAAATTAGAAGAAAAGTTTGAATACAGTCTTCTTGTATTTTGCCAAGAGGCATCAATATACATACATGGTGTGAAGTGAATATGAATGCATTTGGCTGCACTGTTTAGGTCTCCGCTACTACCTCCATGGCTGCATGTAAAAGCAACTTGACTTTCCAAGATGAAACAGACTGTATCTTGTGAAAACAAAAGCATTGGAGTGAAATTTGTAATAATCATCAGTCAAAACTCTTAACAGATAAAAACATAATTGTTTCAAACAGTAACAGCATAGGACTGTTCTATTACATTATAGGGGCCACAGGATTATAAAGTTTGAGGAAAGAATGTGCCCTTTGGTACCATCATGCAAGATTTCATATCGTGCATTATTTTCAAATCTTTTACTAGTTTCTTTGGTCTTAAAAATAATTTTAGCAACTGTAAAGATCTATTGCATAATTTTTCCATATTTGAACTAGGCTAGGGTAGGGGCTTATACACAGATGTACAACATTTCCCACATCTGTCAAAGTAGTGGAGGGGCTTATACATGAGTATGGAGCTATATTTGGATGAGTACAGTAGGTTTCCTAAGATGCTGCTGCTCATCAGAAAAGAAGCTTAATAATTAAATGACTGAAACAAGTGTGTAATAAAAACAATTCATGCAGAATTGATGTTCTTGTATTCATAATCATAAAAGCATATTGTAATAGTTATAATTACTGGTCTTCGTGTATGAAGACAGCATCATTCCTTTTTCTGCCATGATGATAATTAGGCCAATCTTGTTTTCCATGATAAATTGGGACCTTGACACAGGAAACACGGGTGAAAGGCAGTTTCTACATTTAGTAACTACATGTAGTTTGACACATTAGCACAATTAATTGCATGTGTGTTCACAGTGTTGTACAGCTTTACAGCAAGCCATGAATATTTTCAAAAAAAATACAACAGTCATCAAACATATAGATCAAGTGTTACAGGTTACCAGTAAGATCAAAACATTCAGGTAGTATGCACCTCGAAAGTGGAAGACTTAAACTTTTGCTCAAACTTTCCTCAAGGAATCTTTCAACCATTCTCTCTCAAAATCAAGAATAAAATTCGGGAGTCACCGTGCAAATTTCGGTACTAGAGAAATAACCCAAGATTTACTGATATTTGAAATTCAAAATGGCCACCAGTCCTGTGTTAACTCTATGGGGAAAAAATTGAATTTGAAAAACTAAGCTGATTCTTGCACCAAGAGCTTTAAAATGAATCCCCACAAGTGTTAGATCAGAAAATGAGAATTGTAAAAGTTTGAGAATCCGAATATCTGTCCCCGAGGTGCACTCTATATACTCATCTAAAAACTATTTCTGTACAAGAAAGGAAAACAACCCACTACTCATTTTTCTGTGCCAAGTGTATACATATTCAGCTGGACCAGGAGTTGTCTCTGTTATATGCTTATGGACTCATTTTCAATGAAATTAAGAGACACTTGGCCACCTTTGCTAACAAAAGTAAAATATTGTAATGAATGGTACCATTTCAAATAGAAAGGGCTGTTAAATGTACTGAAATTTACAGCTATGCAATTGCTGTTTGTCAAAGCTTGTAAAACAGAAGTCCAGACAATCTGGTCTTTACATAGTATACATTAGGTGTAGTATAAAAAAAAGCAGCTGCAACCGGGAGCTCAAACTTTAAAATTTTATCACTTAATCACCAACATTTCGGCAACTCATTGGTTGCCTTCTGAAGGGTGACTGCTGGTGGAAAAAGTATAAAGAAGCAATGGACAAGGTAAAAATGTTGGTGTTTTATAATTTGGAAGTTTGAGCTCCTGGTTACAACCTTCTTTACCACGCCAACTGTTGTTTAATTTTGTTGTGGTCTCCCGTGCTCTATTGACAACTTCAATGGTTGTACAACTTGTAGTTGGACTGATTCTTTGTCGAACATTGAACACTATATAGTCTACTGGAGACACACATCGTATCTGTATAATTCATTGATTTGATCAATATGGCCACAAGTGGTATAGTATGTAGTTCATTGACACTGTACATGTAGCTTTTATATGATGTCATCTTTGTAACTAACCCGATTCAATGTTCTATGGTGATGTACATCCAGGTTGTTTCCCAGTGATCATAGATCTCAAAGCTATCAGGCGGGATTCTAGTGGCATGTATTTTATTTTACAGTGTCTCTGTCTTTGATTCCTGCACTCCTGAATTTCCACAGCACAACAGACCAGCCAAGTTAGATGATAACATATCTGTGTGTTTAGCTGATCTGTTGTGCTGCGTAATGTGACTTTCCCTGGTTGTAACTAGGCTGAACGAATCACAGCTTGTGTGGGCTTGCACTCAGCCTATCATTTCAGTCCCCCATGAGCACCTCTTTAAGTCTGTCATCGTGTTATGTCTGTGTTTGTTTGTTGTGTTTATGTCATCTCTCCATACCAGTCACCATAAATATATCAAGTTGTGAATGTTCTTTTATTTTGTAGTATCATGTGTTTATGTGTCAGCCTGTGAAGCTCATAAGATATTCGTATTGTAAGACATGTACATCTGGCCATGTACCGTATAACAGTCTGAGAGTTTTTATCATTAAATGTACAGGGCATTGCAATCCACTATACTAGTATTGAACACCTTTGCACCATACTCAGGCAATGTTTCACCCTCCCTCTCCACAAAGTTTCATCCTCTCATATCCAGTTTCATTAAAGTCCAAAAAATTCCATTGCTGTGCTGTGTATAAGTGTCACCCTTTGTCATAATTGTATTGTTAGCTATATGTAGGAAAGGAACAGCGTACAGGAATATCTGAGAATAATCGGTAGTAACTTCCAGACAGTGGGCTACCAGTTTAATTTGTGTTAATTTTTGTCGGCTTAGGCCAACATGCGACATTAATTGTACAGGTCATATAAATGTACAACAAAATTGTTTTAAAATATCAAAATTGAAACAAATAATGTTCTCCACAAATAATGGTCATTAAAATGTGAATATCTAAAATTCCAAATAATGATTGGTGTGTGTATTCAGCAGGCACACATTACGAGAATCACAACTTGAAAATTACATTCCAAGCGCAAATCAAATGATTTCCAGATTGATTCCCGAATTACTGCTCCCATCGTTTGAACAAAAGTGTGCGTAAAAGTTTAGTTCTCAGAGAGTGAGCGCTAGTGTCTAAAAATTACTGGAAGGTTGACACCCGAGGCTGTTGAAAAGAATTAGGCCTTAATTATTTCTGTGTTCTACTTTCTCACAGGTTACCTGCCGCCCTATGGAAGTGAGGCTTCAAGTTCAAATTCAAGCACTGCTGGGGACATGACCCCACCCAAGGACAAGGAGAGAGAAACGCTGCCACCAGCAGTGAACAAAGGATTATCTGTACCTTTGACATTGAAGGAAATCAACGAGATAAGAGAAGTCGAGGCAGAGAGTAAACTTAAGAAAGAACTGCTCCCTGGCAAACCCAAGGAAGCATGGGATGGAGCAGAGAGAGGTGCCGGGGAGGGCTTGTATGGAGCCCCCACCCCCAACAGCAGCAGAGAAACTCTTACTGTTGATGCGAACGCTGTGTTGACACCCAAGAGGGTGACACTACAGCCTCCGGATGACAAGACAAACACGCTGTCACAGCATGAACTGAAGCGGCATTTGGGGTCGGAGGTCACATGTGTAATGTGTAACAATTCACACGGAGATGAATCTGCCATGAAGGATCACAGTGGCAGGGGAGATGCAGAAGAACAACAAAACTCAAACAGGATGGTATATGAAGCTGTTCCCAGTAAATACAACATGGCTATTACAGGTAGGTATGTTTGTGAACCTGTGTTCAGGGAGGTGGATGTAACTCCTTGCAATGTACGTACAGAGTATTCATAGTCGCAATTCCAAGATGGCTGCTGGAAATACATGTGTAAGTGCCTGAATTAGTCATACTGACATTTTCAAAGACAAGATGGCTCATTCACTAGAATCCAAAATATCTCTCCAGAGATAAGATGTTGTGTTTGGTAAGGAACAGTGCAAAAAGATACAGGTGAAGGGATATTAAATTTCTGAATTCCTACTTTGAAAGAGTGGTAGAACAGTTGCCTAGCATATGCATGAGAGAATAAGGCTGACGTAAATCATCATAGATGAAACTAACTGATCTCTTTTCTTTTTGATGTTGCCAATTGGCAGGATTTTTCCATATATAGAAAGTTTAAGTTGAAGCATATTTTTGACATTATGGACTAGGGATAACACATGTGTCATACCCAACAGTGTATATGCTGAGTGTTAAACCTTTGATAGGACATGGTCGCACTCATTTCTTTAAGCACTGATTTACATAGGTTCCCCCCATATCAAATGGAACAATACTGGTATATCAGAGTTTACAGTGAAAGATGTAACTTTAACAAACTGAGAAACCCAATATTTATGCATTTTTGTCCTTCAAACTAACAGGTACAAAACTTGGTCTTGCTAACCCAGGCAGACCAAAACCTGCTCCAAGACGAGTCACGTTTGGAGACAGTAATAAATTATCGGCACGCGTGAACAGCAGTCAATACTATGCAGCTAACAATACAGAAGTAGAACAACCTGCGCAGCAAGGAGATGAAACTGAAAAGAGCAAAGTGGAACAGCCAGAGAAAGAGGGAGAGAAAGCTAGCTTAGGTGATATTGAAAGGACAAACAAAGATGAGGAAACTGGGGGCTCTGAAATGCCCACGGTTGCAACGACTGAAAATGATCCAGTTGTCAGTGAAGCAACTGGGTTGGTAAACGAAGATGATGGGGAATACGCAAATGCTGCTGATAATGATGGCGGTGATAACAAAGATGATGAGGTTGCAGGGGAAACTGACAATGTTGAGGTTGCAGATGATGATGGTGCAGCGGAAATAGAAAAAGTTGATGAGAATGAGGATGTGGATGTGGAAAGACATGATGATGAAAAGTTAGATGTCAATGCAGCGGAAGGACAAGATGATAGAGTGGAACAGCCTGTTGAGAATGAAACTGCTTTAGACACAGCAAGGACTGGTAGTGATCAGTTAGACACACAGCGTAGTGATATGGAAGAAACACCCAGGAGTGAAGCGGACACCACTGGCAGGATTTCTGTGTCAGTCGTTCTCAAAGACAAACAAGGGGATGACGGTGATCAGATTGACAATGATGATATTGGGACTGGACAAGTCGAGCAGACCAGTGATATGGTGGAAGAGACATCTAGTGAAGTCAAAGACACGGGGGAAGTAACTGACGAAGGTAACAACAACAATAACGAAACAGATGCGGTTGTCGAGGAAGGACAAGTTGATGAAACTCCACCTGATGTTGAAGAGGCTGAGAATGCCAAATAGCAAGTTATATTTATTACAGTTTATAATTCTACACCATCACATTAAATTTATAGAACCAGTTTTGTAACACAGTTTCCACACTCACTATGTTTCGAAAACTTGAGCTAATACGAAATACCCAAATTGCCCAGTTTGATTGTTTGCATGTGTATTCTCCTGTGACAGTGCTAACTTTCATGCAAAGTTTAGGCCCACATTTGATAGTCCACATACCCTCATTCAATAACACAGTGAATCAAGTTTTTTTTTAAAGCGCACAAGTACATCAGCAGAGTTTTCAGAAATATCACAAATGTTAATTTTTCAGTTGAATTAAAACAATGAACAGGTAACGAAATTCGGTATCACATTTTTGGTTCAATCATGAATTTTTTTGAACTTGTCGGAGCTATTCACACAAAATTGACCTGAATGGGTAACAAAGCAGAAAAAAACATTTAGCATAGTTATGGATGGTTATCAAAGATCAGCTGTGTAGTATTAGTAACTGTTCATAAACCAACAAACTAGGATAGATATACCCTAAGCTAAGGAAATGAAATTCTATATAATATGAATGATACTGGATAAATTACCAGTATGTACTTAGATAATAGACCCTGTAAATTATTTTACAATGTTTCTGATTTGTATTTTATTGATGACATTTGCATTATTCACGTTCACATCACATTAATTTGCTCCAACTCTCAGCTGATTTTGAATATTCAAGCACCCTCTTATCCTGAAATGCTTCAGGGATATAGTTACAGTATGTGTGTGAGTTATAACTCCTTTTAATGCCTCATTTACTGCAGCTGATACAAATCCTCTTGTTAATTTTCTCTGATATGGTGTTAACACTCATGATGGATTATCAGCACAGCTGGAATTTTATTTGAATCTTGTCAGCTTTATCCCTGCTCCAAATGCCTTCCAGTAAATCACATCGGGTTTTGGATCACATCCATCGGAAAATGAATGGTTCCGATCTCGGATTGGGGTAGTCATTCTCACAAAAGAGTTGTATTTTGTGATGTGATCATGATACCATCATAAATTTTTATGTCTTTGAATGTACTGCTGCCTGCTATCAGCTTTGTGTGACACTGTGGAGTCTTGCATGATCAGCCTGTACTGCTGCACAGTGCTTGGCCTTATCATTGACCAGTGAGTGGCAGATAGACTACAAGGATACGATTACTTGAGCCAGTGGTTTGGCAAGATGATTTTCAAGCTGTGAGACTCTAAGAATATTATGATAATTGAAGTTAAATTTGTCTATTTTGGTGTTTCAGTATGAAACCTCCGTCCACAAATTAACATAAAATAATATATATTTATTTCTTCAAAAATGAAATCTGTGGTTTAGATGCTTTGCTTGAACTTTTCTTATCAAAATGAGTTCATTGTCATTTACAAGTTTCTTAGAAAGATAAACATGATAATATTCATATCGAAAACCAAATTCTGCAACTTTTCATTTGCTTCTGCAAGACAGGAGAATATATTTATGACTTACCTGTTCTTGTCACCAAACACATTCCACACATTACAGGAAATTGTTTCTGTTAAAGTATATACTCAATTTAAAAGGTCACCATGTTAAATAATATTACCAATGTTACAAAAGTAATGATCATTATTAGGGGAGTGTCAGAATTTCTGAAGATAGTAAATGAAAATTTTAGTTTCTAGGCACAAACCATCAGCTGTCCTGGCCAGTCATGGAGGACCTTGTCACTTGAAGGGAGAGTGTTGTTCCAGTGTCAAGATGTATCAGAGACCCCTTAGAAAATCTGATTGCTTTCATTGAATGGGCCATGTGGTTATGGGTTTCAGATTATTTAAGGAAACGTGCCCAAATTTGAAAGGTTATTTCCGTCCATAGTTATCAGTGGAACAAATGAAATGAGAATTCTTGTCACTTTATCGCATCTTATCAGAAGAGACATGTCAGGCCAACCATATTGGGATGTATGATTTGAAATAATGCTTAAATTCTTACTGTATGTATGTAGTAAACAAGACTTGCAGCCATTTGTACCGTCCACATGCATGAACTCTGCGGCCAAGTCTAACACTCCTAAGATATTTCACTTTGTATCTCAGTATTCTCAAGTGAACAAACCAAATTATTCTACAGAGTATTTACGCATTTTCTAACAAGACAACGTTATGATCTTTGCAGTGTCAGATTTACTATTGTTGTATTTGTTAGGTAGATTGTACATATTTAAAAAAGATAAGTATTTGTAATTATAATTGAGTTTCCGAAAAAAAAAGACATATTTTGGAGGTATTTTGTCCCTCAACTCCTATGATGGCATGCTAAAATGCTTTCCTGACAATTTTAGAACATAATTTTTATTACCTATGGGGTAAGCTCCAGAAAAAGAAGCAAGACTAAGTTGTGAAAATTTGATATTGGCAAAGTCTCTGAATTGTTTGCTCTTGATGTTCAAGGACAATGTTGTGAATTTTCCAATTCAGCATATTACTTACCCATCACATTGCCATTTGTTAACCCTTCACCCCCATCAGCTTTGGAACAGTCCAACTTCACTTAGAAACTATATTATAAGACTAAACCATATTGGTGGTTGGTGGTGGAGGGTTGAAGATTCCATCCACAGATATTTTAATAACAATGAAGTGTAAATATACCTGAACTTTTCCTTATGAAAAAATAGTAATGTATTTGTAAATTATAAGCCACACTTAGTAATATTATGACAAGATTTCCGTCCTTACATGTAACAAAACATTTTGCTTTTATTGTGTACATTTTCATAGACCATGACACAAACACTTACATGTGGTTGTCTTTTTGACAACAGAGATAATGACTAACTAATGACAGCTTTCTTGATACATGTGTACAATTGTTGAAAGGTAACATTACATTGACACCAAAATTCAAAAATCAAATTTTGGTCAAGTATTTGAAATTAATACTATTCTTCAATTGTTTCTGCGGTATATTAATTACAATTAGAAGTGGTAAAGACCATACCAAGGTAGTTTCTCAGGGCATTTGATATTACGGATATGAACTTAGGATAAATAGCGAATTACCAACAAATCCATATTGGTTGGTGTTTTTGTCTAATACGACATCTGTTAAGACTTGAATGATTAGATTAGTATTATTGTAATCAAATTCTTTCAAATGATATGCCCTGGATGAGTTATATGAAGGACGCCTTGAGATTTACTGCAAAATGTTGAAAAGTAGAAAATATTCTAATGCAGAAACTACACCAAGCTGATTTAAAAAAGCCACTTCAATCTCACCATTGCATTGTAAATATCTTTGTTTCTGTTGCCATATGATTTTTTTCAACAGTTTTTGTGCTTTTCACAGCTACAGCAAAGATCACAAATAATTTATCGAAAATTACAACTGTCAAGAGAACTAACTTTCAGATGATTTTAAAACTATCTTGCAGGAGGGAATTCAACGTTTTTCAATATATTTTAATTCTTTCATGTGTGTATAGCACTTGTAAATTTACCGTGTGTGAGTGTGTAAAGTATTTAACTGTAGCAGAACTTGTGGAATTTTTCCGTCCAAATGATTTGTCTGTATAGCGCCCTCTCTGGCAGGACTTTACCAGAGACATGGTCTTGCTTGGAATGTATTTGGCCCATCTTTTGGAGGCCAAACATTTTTTACAAAAGTAAAAGATATAATCACGTGTTTGTGCCAGCAGGAATGCACAGTTTTAATTTTATTGACCTGTAAAATTATTCCCTGCATGTGTGTATAGTGTACATTTTCTCTCAAATAGAAACTTATTAAGTTTGAAGTTATTTATTTGTGTTGTTTTCTCACACCAATGGGCCTTTGTGTCTAACATGTATGCTGCTTGGCTTTGAATAAATAAAGCAAACATCACTGAATCTTGTCTGCCTGTCTGTTTCTTGTACGTCACACTGGTCAATAATATTGCCTTCAAAACAGTGTTTTCCAATAATGCTGAAGGCCCGTCATTATTTGAATGGTCAAGATTTCTTATATAAATTATTCCCCAACAGAGCAACGCTGATCCATGATAAAGCATGAAAGAGTTCAGATTTTATAGACATGAACTACCTAACAGTTCACAGTACAATAAATTACCCACAATGCTGTTCGATTTGTACCAACGACGTTAGTTTTCTTATAACTTTTTCAGTTCTGTATAAAAGCAATAATGTGAAGTCTCACGATTATTGATTAATTATATTTATTAAAAGTACGTTAAAATATTGTAATATAAATTTCAAAGAAACCATTAAATAACCATAAAAGTCACATTCTTCAGGTACTACAAATGTCACAGTTTTGGGAACCAAGTTATTACCAACTGAAGGGGTCATTCTCTGAAAATAGCATGTAAATTTCTTTTGTCTTTTCTATTTGGAAAAAATCAATATCCTTTTGTTTCATAAAACAGGTGCAACTAGTCTCCCTACTTTCCATCACTTTATTCTGTATGGCTGAGGACACGATCAGCGGTTACAAAAATCCTTTCTCTTCTCTCAATCAAGCACAATTTTCTTAATCCTTTAAAATGGGAATTGAGAAGAAAGGTGTTTTTAAAAGTACGTTCTCAGAATTTTTACAAGTGGTCCAGGAATTTGTCTACACATGGGAGACATGGTAGACTTCACAGGAGAATCTACGTTGGTACAAATCATGATGTATTGTGGGAAATCTCTAGTACTGTGCAGTTGAGATACAGTGCCTCCAGGGTGTGTTCAGTCACACAGCTTGTCATACAGCTAGGAATTAATAAGCACAAGCGTGGTGTAATCGAAATGAAGATAAGACGCCCAGAACTTTGAAGAGTGAAACCCATCATGGGTGAATGGTTTTGATTTATTGTTCCATAGAAAAATGTAGAGTTACCACCTCCGCCCTCCTGGGTGAAATGAGTAAAAATAGCTACACCATCACCAGCCTCTTTCATTTTATTTACAAATATAGAGAACCTTTTAGTTTGATGCAGTAAAATTTTGCCTTGTCTTATTAATTCCAAAACTTGACAATTTCCAAAATTATGGTGTTCAAACAACTACAAGTGCAGCAGTAACTGTCAGAAAATATTTTCAAACAGAATATTGCATATAGCTTCACAGGAGTGTCCTAATTGGTCGAAGTCACATAGCGAGGACTCCCAGATCCCCTATGAAAAATGTCAAATGGTATAACTCCCCAGAATGATCAGAAGCATATCATGAAGCAATTTGCTAATTTACAGGTTGGGTTTAAAGTAATCCTCATCCATGGTGTGCACTTCATGAATCTTGTTTATGGGTAAGATTTGTGTTGACATTGTCAACAACAAAAAGACTGCAACTTATGTCATGTCGCTTCATGCCGCTACGGATGTGTAAAGTGAGGTGAGGAGCTCGGTGAGTAGTTAGTGTCAGAGACTGTGTGCTGTTGTCCCTCTCAAGAAAGCAGAGGCGAGTTCTCGGCCGTGTGAGGGCGTTTTGTGGGTACCCCAGGCAAAAAAATAAGGCTCCACCAGAGCGGCTAAAACAGTTCTCAAATGGCCGAATTAATTTTGCCGTTTTTTTCTCTCGAAATTCAAAAAAGTAACCATCCTTTGCATGTCAAGCTTATATTCAAACATATATTTGACTTTTTTCAAACATAACACCACTTAGTTGGTCAATATTCCGATGAAAGGCCTGCACAGGTAGGTAAGCTTTAATGCAATCAAAGACATTGAGTGATGCATTCTCTGTAGAACACATCTTGCTACCAAACCATCGGCCATCTTCCCCTTATCGGTGGGGACCAAAAGGACAAAGAATTGCATGCAGAAAACTCTTTCACTCCAGTTTACTTGCTTGTAGGGTCAATGACCCTGAGTGACCCCACGTCAATCCAAAGTGCCGAAAATTGTTTGTTTGTTTTTTGCTTGTTTTTGTGACCTGTCTGAACTTTTTCTAGTATGGGTGGATCATTTGTATAGATGAGTGAGTTCACTGTTATGCGGAGTGACGAAGATAGTCCGTAAAGAAAGTAGTGTTTGAGTTTGTCGTTAAGTTGACCAATACTCTTGCCTAACTTGACTAACTTGAGCTTCCGATTTCAAAGGTTGGTGGCTAATCAGCTTTAGCTCCCAATATCATATTGAATGTCGGTGGAAACTTTGTGGAGATTAGTTATTTTTACTGTCATGCGGAGTACTTTGGTTATCCATAGTCGTCAGCATAAATTGTACCGGAGTTCTAGTTTTCCAACATGCAGACATTCTGGTTAAACTAGAGATGAACATGTGAAAGGTACGTTATTAAAATCATGTTATACTTCTAGGAATGTGTAAAGTGAGGTGAGGAGTTAGCGTCAGAAAAGTTGTCCCTTTCAAGGAAGTACAGGCGAGTACAAGGCCGCGTGAGGGCGTTTTGAAAAGATCCGCTGGAGACAAAAGTTCCCGAAATGGCAGAATTTTCCCGTTTTTGCCCTCGACTTTCAAAGAAATAAACTTGCTTTGCAGATTTAGGTTATATTCAAGCATAGAGTTGACCCTTTTCCGACGCACAGCAACCTGACTGTTCAGTTTTTTTTTTTTTATGGAAAGCCTTCACAAGTAGTTAAACCCTCGCTCGGACTTAATCCAAAAATCTAGGCTAAGCAAAGTTTTGTATAATGATTCCAATTTCAAAAGAAGACAAAAGACAAACACCTCATCATCTTCCTCAGTTAATCCCGTTCCCGGGCCTTTTCGAGCCGAGGTTTAAGCTTCAATCCAGTCAAAAAAACTAAGAGTGTTCATTCTAGAAGACATTTTGTAACGGTAGAAACATTGGCGCATCGTCATCAAATTAATCGGGACCAAAAACAGCTAATCCCCGTATGCCTAAAACTCTTTTACTCCAGTGTACTTGTAAGGTCAATGGCCCCGAGTGACCCCATGTCAACCCAAAGTGAAGAAAATTGTTTGTTTTGTTGTTTTTTTGTGCCCTGACTGAACTTTTTCCCGCAATATCGGTGGATCCATTGTGGAGATGACTTATTTCACTGACATGGGCCGTGCTTTGGTTACCAACAAAGATAGTCCGTAAAGAAAGCAATACCTGAGTTTGAGTTTTCTAACCTGAGCAATGCTTGTCTAACTTGTGCTTCAGATTTGAAAGGTTTCTGAGAAGTCAGTTTTAGTTTCCAATATGTTATTCAATGTCTGTGGAAACTTTGTGGAGGTAAGTTAATTCACCTTCATGCAGAGTACTTTGGTTAACCATAGTCCGCAAGTACCAGAGTTTCAGTTTTCCGACATTTAGAAAGTCTTGTTTACCTGGAGATGAACATGAGAAATATACGTGATAAAAAACATTTAATACTCAATACTCCAACGAATTTGTGAAGTGAAGTGAGGAGTTAGAGTAAATGTTGTTCCACTAAACACGGTCCCGAAGCAGATGCGAGCATTTAGTGGCACCCCAACTATAAAAGGTCCGCCGGAGAGCACAAAAGTTCTCAAAATGGCAGGATTTTCCAGTTTTTTTCTATCGAAATTCAAAGAAATAAACTTGTTTTGCACATTTAGCTCATATTCAAGCATAGAACTGACCTTTTTTCGACATAGAGCTACCTAGCAGGTCAATTTTTGGATGAAAATCCTTCACTGGTAGGTAAGCTTTAATGCAGTAAAAAAAACTATGAATGTTACAGTCTTCCTAAAAGACATTTAGCTTCGAAACAATAGGGCATATTGTCCAAATTAATGGGGACCAAAAAAAACCCCCCCAAAAATGAAGCATTGCATGTCCCGAATTCTTTTAGTGCTGTGAACTTGTAAGGTCAATGACCATGAGCGACCCTATGTCAATCCAAAGAGCAGAAAATTGTTTGTTTTGGTGCTTAGTTTTTGTTTCCTGTCTGAACTTTTTCAAATATCGGTGGATCCCTTTGTGGGAGAAGAGTTAGTTCACTGACATGCTTTGTTGACCCACGAATACAGTCCGTAAAGGAAAAAGTAATACAAAAAGTAATGCCGGCGAGTACTTTGGTTAACCATAGTCCGCAAGGAGAGCAATAGCTGAGTTTAGTTTTCCGACATTTAGAAAGTCTTGTTCAGCTGGAGATGAACACGTAAAGATGCGTGATAAAAACCATTTTGTACTCCTACTGACGTGTAAAGTGAGGCGAGGAGTTACCGTCAGAAAATGTTGTAACTCTCAAGGAAACAGCGGCGAGCACTCTTCCGTGTGAAGGAGTTTTGTAGAACCCCAACAAAAAAAGATCCGCCGGACCGCACAAAAGTTCCCAAAATGCAAATTTATAACCTGAGCAATGCTTGCCTAGCTTTCCCTTCAGATTTGAAAGGTTCGTGAGAAATCAGCTTTAGCTCCCAATATGTTATTCAATGTCAGTGGAAACTTTGTGGAGATGAGTTAGTTGACTGTCATGCGGGGTATTTTAGTTATGCATAGTCCGCAAGGAGAGTGTACCCGAGTTTGAGTTTTCCGACATTCTCAGGAAGCAGAGGCGAGCACTCGGCCGTGTGAGGGCGTTTTTTTGCTCCACAGTAAAAACAATCCGCCGGAGTTCACAAAATGGCAGAATTTTCCCGGTTTTTTGCCTCGAAAGTCAAAGAAATAAACTTGCTTTTTGAGATAGCTTATATTCGAGCAGATTATTGACCTTCTACCGACATACAGCAACCTGGCAGGTCAAATTTTAGATGAAATGCCTCCTCAGTTAGGTAAGCTTTAATCAGTCAAAAAAACTAACTTGTTACATTCTTTCTGAAGACATTTAGTAACAAAACAATCTGGCCCATCCCCAATTTAATCGCGACTAAAAAATAGCAAAGCCTTGTATGCCTAAAACTTTTACTCAAGTGTACTTGTAAGGTCAATGACCCTGAGTGACCCAATGTCAATCCAAAGTGAAGAAAATTCTGTTTTGTTGCTTTGTTTTGCGCCCGGTCTGAACTTCTCCGATATCAGTGGATCCATTGATCCATTGTGGAGAGGAGTTGGCTCACTGAGATGGGGATTGCTTTGGTTACCAACAAAGATAGTCTTTAAAGAAAGCAATACCTGAGTTTGGGTTTTCTAACCTGAGCAATGCTTGCCTAACTTGAGCTTTAGATTTGAAAGGTTTGTGAGAATCAGTATTAGCTCCTGATGTTATTGAATGTCAGTGGAAACTTTGTGGAGATTACTTAGTTCATTTTCATGCAGAGTGCTTTTATTATACTTCGGTTATAGGAGAGTGGTACCTAGGTTGAGTTTTCAGACACGCAGAAATTCTTGTTTAACTTGAGATGAATATATGAAAGATAAGAGATAAAAAACATTTTATACTCCTATGGATGTGTAGGGTGAAGTGAGGGGTTATTGTCAGAAAATGTTGTCCATCTCAAGGAAGCATAGGTGATTATCTGCCCCTGTGAGGGCGTTTTATGGCAGCCCAATAAAAAAGAGCCGCCAGACTGCAAAAAACTTCCCAAAATGGCCCATTTACCACATAAAACTAAAAAAATGAAAACAAGTGTTGACAAACAAACATCAACAAAGTGTGACAGACTCAAAACTATACGATAGCTATGCATAAAACAACAACTGAGAGACTTCAAATCAATATTTTAATCACCTCACGATGAAACCGTCTTACTCTCAGGAGATTTTAGAGTGACGTTAACAGCGGCATCCTTCAATATGAAGTTCTCATAAAGCATCTGGTCATCCATAGATGAAACCCAAAAAGGTGTTTGATTAGATAAAAACAACTGATGTACAAAACCAGACATTCAAAGTTTCATATACTGTAAACGACAGCACTTTATTTTGATACTTTACATTTCCAGGGGTTTTTTTCATTTGATATCTCAAAGAATGGACCTGATTCTGTGATCCAAAACTCTGTACAAAAGACATAAAAATACTCTGATAATCTTAACTGTTACAACGACGCAAAGTATTTGATTGAAAATAGCATAGAATTATATAAATACTTAATCAACATAATATCAGAATAAGACATAATTTTATGCTCACTTGTCACCAATAAAACAGTTTTCATTTACAGTAGTATATGCTACAGTCAGTTTTTGAGATTTGAAATTTTTAAATTCTTTTCTGATCTGCTGGTGTGCACTCATTTTAATTCCAAATGACTTCATTTTTTCTCTCATTAATATGCATCAATATTTATCCACATTTTCCGCATAAACAACAAAAATAAAACTTGCTGGTGTTCCAATGGTTACTAAAAGTCACACTAATTCAAATGAATTTATGGCTCAGTCTTCAAGCTGCAACAACAGCCACACATACAACAACAAAATTTGTACGAATTTTAGGCAGCGTTGTCCGATGTCACGGATGCCGTACTTCGTAACAAACCTGAAATCGTGATCAACGCCATTGAGATTTTACCTTCAGTATTTTCATAAATATGAAAAGTTTAATTTTTTCCCACAGAATTCAGATAGGGAATAGTGTCCAATTTGAAATAATTATTGCTAAATTTTAGATAAGTTATTCCTCTCTAATCCCAAAGTTTGACCCCTGATTAGAAGTGTCCTTCAGTAATTTTGGCAAAACTTTAAAAACTTTCGGTTTCAAAGTGTGCATTACCTTAACCCTTTCACCGCTGTGGTTTGAATCAATCCCACTGTTGTCTAGTGTTTGGTTGGACCACTAGAGAGGGTTGGTTGGACCACTAGAGAGGGAAATGGGGGTGAAAGGCTTAAGTAGCCACGCCTCAAGTTTCAAACAAGACTTGTAGCAGAAATACACTGGAGTGTTACGATGGGAAAATTCAGTATTGCCTGGTTACACATTAGGACATAGCTTTGCTACACATGTGGATTTTTGTGATTCTAGGTGTTTGATTATGGCATAGACCCTACAGTCTGTGACAAAAGCTACAAGTTTTTCCTGGTAAACATGGGTGTTTTACCTCTACGACCATATGTGGACATATGCAAATTTATGTTTGCACATTAACTTTAGGACAAAAACTGTTCTCATACAGCTAGCAGCTACCACGAGTAATAACTGGCTGAAAACCAATGATATGATAAATTTTGACAAAGTTTTTTAAGCACTTTCCAAAATCTCACAATATTGGGATGTACACTGCGTTTCATATTTTTGAGAAAAATACTGCAGGATTTTTGATTCATGGTAATCAAAAATGATGAGTTCACGTTTTTTTTTCAGAATATTTGACAAAGTAGGTAATATGGACATATAAAATAAATTGTTACAAAATGATAATTAATTTTCTTTCTGAAAGGCAGTTTTCAGTGAACAGTATGTGGATGTTTTCATATTGCTATGTGTAGCTGGTTACTCAACTTGATAATTTATGCATTTCAATACAGTATTTACTATTAATAAGAGCACAAATATTTTTTACAATCACACGGAGTATGCAAATTAACCATTTCTGTCAAAAAATAATCCTTTTTTTGTTTTCAAAACTTTCTAGACTAAAAGTTCTGCGATGCCATGGGCAAACTGTGTCAGAAGATACTCAGGGATACCCTATTTTCATGACACTTTGCACAACACCAATAAAAATTTTTTAATTTGTAATAATGTTTTTGAATTCTATCAGAATACCAAAACATATCTTGTAGATTTTGAAATACCCAGTAATGAATGAGACAGTGATGTATTCACTTTTGAGACAGCCCAGCTTACGGCAGAATGATCTGCCTGACTTGATAAAGATGAGAGAAATACTAAGATATGTCATTGGGGGCGCTCTTGCAATACGACAACAAACTGCGTAGCTCATGATCCAGGCACCTCAATCAATGGACACAGCTGCTATTTTCTATTTCAGCCAAAAGATATTTACAAAAATCCTCAGGATCGATGAACAAAAAACTCTATTACCATGCAGATATTACCTTCACAAGATAGTTATTAAATTTTACAGGTTCTCTTCACATTCTTTGAGGGCGATTGCCATGAGTTTCTATCTATTCAGAACACAAAGGTGACTAACCCAAGGGGACAGAGGACATGGAAAAATGAGATAGTGCCGTGCTGGTTTCCGTGTGGTGTTGAATATTACCTGAAGGAGTATTACAGTAATTAGTAAATGGAGATAAAATGCACTTAATTGGCCTTTATCATTGGTTCATGGTCCTCTGGGAGACAGGATACAATTAAACCTGACTAACAGACAACACACTGCAAACTGTCTGTTAGAAAGTTTTGATTGTATCTTGTCTCCCACAGGATCAATGAACAAATGATAAAGGCTAATTAAGTGTATTTCATCTACTGTAACTAATTACTGTCCTCTCCTAGGGGGAAGTATACAAATAAAACTGACAAACAGACAACACAGTTATACATTACACATTGTCTGTCAGTCATGTAAGGTTGTATACTAGTGGTGGTTTTGTTTCTGCTTTATAGCTAGACCTTTTTGACAGCATTGTGTTACAACCTTGATTATGTACTGAACTACTGACTAAATGGACACTACAGCCAGCGCCATCCTTCAGCAAAATGTGTGACACAGTTCACTCGGAACATCGCTGCATCCTCAGCACTTTTATTAATCAAAAAATTCCATCTGCAGTTTTTAATTATCTCTTGCCCTCATTGAAAAAGATTGTTTAAACTTTCAACTGTTGATAAATGTGCTTGGCAAGCCAATCTCTTTGCTTGTGGTTGATGAAAATTTACTTTTTAATCAAAATCTAACCATTCTCTGTTTATTTTGGGTGCATTAGCTTTGAAAATTCCTCTCATTTTCTAAAACATCAACTATTTGATTTTTCAGACTGGTAACATAAGAGTGGCTAGTGGCAGCTGTGTTGAATTTCAAACATTGCCACAGTTCAACTTATTTGGCTCTGGTGACAAATGATTGGTTACTGGGACCCTAGCATATTTCTTCAGCTTGTATGGTACAATTTTGATTGACATTTTGTATATGTAGAAAAAAATCTAAATAATCTTATTGAACTGCTTCATGCTAATATTCTTCTGAACCTTCATCAAGCAATAATTCATGTTGGTAATTTTATGGGAAATGCAATACGTAGAGCAAACATTACCCAGTACAAATATTTTAGTTGTGCATGATTAATTTGTGAAAATGAAGCTTTTAATTCAACCTCTGCTATGTATGCATGAAATTGATCATAAAATGCCTTTTGAAAAGAACAACAAACCACTAAAATGGACACTCTGCTAATTCTTATCTTTTGTACGATAAAATTGCAGCTATTGATTCTTGCTTTTCAGATTTTCAATTGACATTTTCATTTAGAAAAATGTAGGCTTGGGATGGAAAATTGATCCTAGGTTGAGAAATTTGATCTAAGTACGTTTTCTCGTTTTGGAGAACAATTTCTGCATCTGCCCTTTGAGGGGTTAAATTTCATCAGGGCAAGGATGTCTGTTACCATGGTGATTATGGTACAGTATCGAAAGCAAGCCTGTGCTAAACTCAGTGAAATACACACACACGTGTGTCTGTGTGTCTGTGTGTTACACTATGATACACATGACATGTGTACATATATGTATGTGTATGTGTTCCACTATCATACATGTACATTATCTATACACGTACATGTGTGTGTGTGGGACTGCGTGTGCATATTACCGTATACAATCATACAGAAGAGTGCTACTTTTGTACAAAAAATATATGTAGAAATTTCCATTTAAATAATAACAATTATGATAGGAAAAAAACTGCATTGACATCAGTGAATATGATCTGAACAGAATCTACGCTGTTGCTAAACGACACTACCGGTAACAATATTGAGAAAGCTCTCTGGTCATGTTCTTGAAAACTCTGATTGTGCCTTGGAAACAGTTGGCAGAGTACGTACTTCTCAGAAAGCAGCTAACTGTCTCATATCAATAAAAAGTGAAATAAAAAATTGGGCTCCAATGGGAGCCAGGTTCCATGGGACTGTGTTTCTTCTAAAAACATTGAAAACATCACATCCACTGCAAATATGTCGGCCTACTTCTACTTTTTCTTGTCGTACGGTTTGTGTCGGACTTTCACTGAATCAGCCCCATAGTTTGTAAATTTATTTGGAGGTTTAGTCCTCGAAAGTTCCGTGGAATTGCTTCTCACATCCGGAAAGACAGTGAACTCATCATCATTTCCTTCCATGGATTTCAGTTTAGCTTCGATGGCTTTTATCTTCATGTCAGCGCTGCAGAGAGAGAAGATAAAATCAAATGAAGATGAGGCAATAATCTTTCATGTTTTCCACCAAGGGCTGTGAAAGGAATTCAACCTGTTCCGACAATGTCAACAATGATCATGATATTATATTCCTGACCATATGGACAATCTCTTTTTTCACTCCTATTCTCATGATAATTTTCAAATTGTGAACAGGTACATGTATGAGTCCGTGTTAAGACAATTCACATGAACGCATAACCTCAATGTTTAAATCATCTGTAATTATTTTGTTTGCAATTTTGCCTTCTGAGAGTAATTTTCACAAACTACTTTTAATCTGCAGGCTGAGTTCTTGTGAAACTGTGACTACTGCAAAATGATTTCTTACCTTTTCAAGCAATTATTTTAAAATACCTTTTTGCAAAGTTTACTTTCTCTCTTTAACTTTCACCCATAAATGGTGGATCTTTTCAGATCTTTTCAGATTCCAAGGATCTGCAATATTCCACTCATTTTTTAAAAAAAGAATAAAATTGAAAAGCACTACTACATGATTTTACTGATAAAAATGAACATTTGTAAAAATTCAGTCTGATACCTTTGAACTTTTTTTCTCTTGTCAACAACAAAAAATAACATTTATGAGTAGGTTCATCTAGAAAACAAAATCCTTACAGTCAACACAGCAAGCACAGCAAACACGTACATTAAGGTGTCTGAGGTCAAAGGGTATCACAGGAGGCCTCACACTGTCAAGGTCAAGGGTCAAGTTTCAAAGGTTGCAGCCACGGTGTCAAAGTTGACATTCCAACCTCAAATAAAATATGTCGTTAAAATGGAAAATCGATGAAGTAATCCACAGTACCTGTTACTTCACCTCTACTCCCTGAAAGAGCAGAAATCTAAGCTCTTGATCACCGAGGTGTAAAATTATGGGTTTCCAAATCATTTTGCAACATACTGATTCTTTTTCAGAATCTGTTAAATATTGTAGGGTGTCACCTGCCAGGAAGATCAAGCCATGCGTAACTATGGAAACAGTCATTTCAGTTTATATGGGTCCTTTGTGGTCATTAATCAGAGATACTTGGCATTTGTCAAATGGCACTGAGATGTCGTCATGGCAACAACACACTGTTGATCACCATATATTACACCGAGATGACCTCAATTATAAGGTCATGCAAAAAGTAAATTACATGTTGTGATTTATGCTAGGACATCACATCCTTCAGAAACCACTGCACAAACTTCTTTAAGTGTAACAGATGAATTCAATGTGCACTGAGACTGAAATAACTTCATACATGAACGACGTTCTTAGCAATGTTTGTCTGTTTTAGATGCAAAAATATAGGAATAAAAAATCATTTTTTCTCAGATTCAGTGCAACCATATTTTAAAGAATTTCCCTTTTCTTTCTGAAAAGCCCAATAGTAACAAAATATAAAAATGCATAAATTTGCTTATGAGATATACTGACAGCATCTTCCCATTGTCTTTTGTTTGAAGAAAGAAGCAAACAAAATGATGGCTTTGCCAAGAAATACTAGGAATGCTGAAAATGGTGCTGAGACCATACTTGCACATCTACAGATAAAAAGTTGAAATTTTAACATTTATAAAGAAACATTTTTAATGCTAGGTTTGGATTGATATTCATTTATTTTAAAATCTTGAATTCAGTTACTGGTTAAGGTGACCTTGGGGTCAAGTACTGCTCATAAATCCTGTAGAGCTATGTTTGGTGAGATAGCATCTAGCTATACGCGTCAGGCAGCTTTATTTGCAGACTGCCTAACAGATATAGTGTCAGGTACGGAAAGTATGCCACAAAATCATGGATCTCAATTGGAAACAATGGCACATTACAGTAGGAAAAATGCCATTTACATATTTGCCCACCCACTGATTTTTCTAATGATTGGTGTAATTGGTTGCAGAAAACTATTGGAACTGTATCTATTATTTACTATCAGAGGTAGATAGGAAAGAAATACTTACCTCATTCCCTTCTGTGCCTGGGCTACCTTGCTACTTCCAACCTGGCCACTCTGGCCACCTAAACATACCGGGAATTTTTGTTTGCCACCCCTGATGTTGTCGCTGGAATTCTAAATGAATAAAAAATGTTTCGATTTGTATTTTCTGAATGTTTCTGATCGAATAAAAAGAAAACCGTACCACAAATTAAAGATGCAAAATTTCAAGACACAAGCATTCCTCACTAGGTTTAGACACAATGACTGACCATTGCTTGAAAAAGTGTATGCATGCCTGGACCCAAGCAGACCTATTCAACTTTACACCGCAGTTTCATTGTATGACACATTTGGTAGTCCCTGGGACAACCATTTCCAGATATTAGTAGTCTTAAGGCAAAGATTGTTCTCCTGGGATCAGCACTACAGTTAATTTTGAGCCCTAGAAGGAGCTATTGTATATCACCTGTATGAATGGATCTTGGTAAAGTACTCACTTTAGAATGAGGCTGAGCCCAACAGACGGATAATTTTTTACTTAATGCTAATTTTCCATCTAAACTTCTCATTGCCTTCTCTGCTTCCTGCAACAAAAAAATCATTAATAAGAGACAATAATCATGAAAATATTCTTTTATATCCTTCAAGAGATATCACATTCAATTAGCATATACTAGTAAATCATTTCATTCATCCTTTACATTGTGTCTATTTAGTCAAATTACAAATTCTAGTTTGAAAACTGACAGAATAGACAGAATGCATTGAAATCACAGAAATGTCACGACTGAAAATAATTGACAGGCCTACTTTGACAGCACGGAAGATACATTTATGAATTATATAATTACATTTAAGAATTATCAAAATAAATAAATAAAAAAAAAAAAAAAAATATATATATATATATATATATATATATATATATATATATATATATATATATATATATATATATATATATATATATATATATACAGAAAAGATGTGTACAATACAGACAATATATACCTACCGGTATATATATATATATACATATATATATATATATATATATATATATATATATATATATATATATATATATATATATATATATATATATATATATATATATATATATATATATATATATATATTTATATATAATCCCATGGTATTTTTCTCTGTTTGACGTCATCGTATACGAGTGTTTTTCGCGGAGCCGTACAACTTCGAGCCGAAGGCGAGAAGTTGTGCGGCTCCGCGAAAAACACGAGTATACGATGACGTCAAACAGAGAAAAATACCATGGGATTATATATTTATCACATGAACAGTCTTCTTATTTTTCTTTTGACGTAGATGGATCAAAATTATCGTAACAAATTGCATGAATTTCGTCGCGATTTGTGTTTTACTTACGCGGATTACTTTCATTTAAAGAGTAAAGCGGCCCGTCACCCAGGAGATACTTTCATTCATAAATCCCATCAAGCAGAAATTTGCTACACTAAAGGGTATCTCCACCAATCAGACGTACGGATTCGGTCACGTGAACGTGTCAATCATTGTCTCGCGCTGTACGGATGCCAAGGCAAGTTGGCCATCGGCGGACATAGCTTTCACCGTGCTAGCGACGGATAATCATAGTATTCAGAGTTACTTAGAATATTTACAATTATATTTATGAAGTAAATGAGACGACACGATCGAAACAGTAATTCTCATTCTCAGAGATGCCGTGGCTTTCAAAATATCACACAAGTTTACGACCTTTGCGAGCGCGAAAGATTCCGTTCGATGACACACTCATTGCATGTCTGTGCCCACAACGTTGCCGTCACCGGTCTCTGCCGGTGTCAACTCGTCCGGCAACTCGTCAATACCGATCTCGGTCATCAATGTTTTCGTCTTACGAACTTTGATGTTTGCATTGACACATATCTCGTCCATGGATACATCCTAATTTTGTCGACGGAAACTCTGTTTTGAGTGTTGTCTGAGTCAACTTTCGAAGTACATGGGATTCCACAGCGCTGCACACAGCTCGATAGCTTATGTCTTCGCTACGGCATTATGCCGCGCTGCAAGTTTGATTCCGAGCGAGACTTTACGGAGTTTTTGTGTGATTAAGGAAATTGATCGTTGATTGTCGAATGACTTTAGGCTTGTGCCTCCTATGTCGCTTTCCCGAAGATTATACTATACTCATTTATTCAGTTTGAGGTGTAGGTTTCGGTTTTATCGCCAACCGGGATCGCCAGGTACGACGTCCACACGACTCGACTGGAGCCGACACGTTACTGAGCCATTAAAATAACGATCGTCGGTATCTCCATTCGATTCTCGGGAAAAGCTATTGTTTTAGCGACTTGAAATTTCGTTGGACAAATATGCCTTCTATGTTTCCATGTCTGGATTTATCGGGTCACCTTTTTGTAAAAATAACGTGCGAGCTAGCACGGCATCGATCACAACAAATCTGTTCGTGTCGCGACGCCTGCATGTATGAACGGTACCGTGAAAGAAAAAAGTTCCGGTTGATGACGTACAACAGGGGTAATTCGGATTTCTTATCCGTCCTGTTCTACGTCACACAGGTGGGAATTCGGGCCAGTTCATGTGATAAATATATATATATATATATATATATATATATATATATATATATATATATATATATATATATATATATATATATATATATATATATATATATATACAGAAAAGATGTGTACAATACAGACAATATATACCTATAAATAGATATTGATGGCATAGATATTCAATATCTGTCATGCAGTAACTGCCTCCAGAATTCATTTTAAACTCTGACTTACTTCTTTTGTAGTGTAATTTACAAAGCAATAGCCTCTAGGTTTTCCCTGATTGGGTCCTGATTTGTGAAATAGGAAATCCAGCTCCTTGATATCGCCGTAGCGTTTCAAAATCTGCAGAAGTTGATATCTGTGAAATACAAAAATACAAATATACAAAATCACATTTACATATAGAGAATGTTGTTCTAGGTTAATGCATAAAATGACAGATACATCCAATGCATAGTTTTGATGTCATGAATTTTTTTTTATTGAAATAAATTTATTCTTTGAGACAGTAAACTATGAAGACTGATGTTGAAAAGACGTTTCTTCTAAGGAATTGCCTAAATGGAAAGAACTTGCAACACCTGAGAAAAGAATATTGTTTTTGAATATTGTTGACAATAAAAGACCAGAGCTGTATCTTTTGATGATTTTTCACTATTTCTATTTTTAAAGTCAATGCCAGTTTTGCATTCTACTCTTCAAAGCATATTGAGAGTTTCAGTATTCAGCTTGTCAACTCAGCCTCTACATGTGTAGACTGCATTGTGTTATTATTGCTGACAAGTGAATTCCGGTCCGGACTTAGAATTAAAATGAAAGTTACAAATTGATGCATTTTTACATGTATAGACGCTGTGCTGGCAAGTGAAATAGTTGGTTTTTCAACATGCTTTGGGGTGTCAAAAAAGAACTTGCAACTGATACACAAAATAAATATGGTGAAAAAAATCGTCACAAGATTCAGCTAACTGGCCCATCAATACTTTGATATGACAGAACCCATGGCCTGTGAGTGCAAGCGCGCCGTACTAGAGGTATTTGCACGAGTGCTGCGGTGTATTCAGCGGCAGTCCTTTCACGAGCGAAGCGAGGCGAAGCGAGTGAAAGGACAGCCGAATTAACCGCAGCACTCGTGCAAATACCGCTAGTACGGCGCGCTTGCACTCACAGGCCATGGGGTTCTGTTATTATTACATATGTTCTATCTTTTATTTGCATCATTTATCGAGAGAATCGACGATAGTCGTGCGTACTACTTGTCTGTCAAAGCACAGTCGTTCGGAGAGCAATTCAGCGCTGGGACTATTCGCCCCATAGACGAGTATACAGAAGCAAGAAATACCCCAAGTCAGGAAACAGAATGGCTATAAAAACCGCGCCATGTAACATTCCGTGTCCGATTTCACTGTGAAAATTAGCAAGTTCATCTATCATGCAACCGTCGATCGTTCCCTATCATTCTAAAAGTTCATACCTGATACTTTATCTGATTCAAAAACGCTTGTTTCGTGTGATTTTCGGCCGAATTCGACGGACACCTCGCCAAAACCTGGGAAGCAACATTCCGGTCACCTCTAGGGTACCTCCACTTTACTGACGTTGGCGCCGCCTACCCATGAGGGATGACTGGAATGTTGCTCACGCTTATGTTTTGGCCAGGTGTCTCTCGAACTCGGCCGAAAATCACAGGAAATGAGCATTTTGTAAGCAGATGAAGTATCAGGTATGAATTTTCGTGTGATTTTCGGCCAAGTTCAGAAGACACGTCGCCAAAACATAAGGCATGAACAACCTTCCAGTCACCCCTCATGGGTACGCGGCGCTAACGTCAGTAAAGTGGAGGTGCCCAACGTCCACTGTAAGGTGACCGGAATGTTGCTCACGCTTATGTTTTAGCGGCCGAAAATCACACGAAACGAGCGTTTGTGAAGCAAATCAAGTACCAGGTATGAATTTTGAGAATGATAGGGAACGGTCGACGGTTACATGATAGATGAACTTGCTACTTTTCACGGTAAAATCGAACGTCGAAGATGACATGGTGGCACAATCCCTATACGAAATAGCCATTTCATTTCCTGACTTGGGGTATTTCTCGCTTCTGTATACTCGTCTATGGGGCGAATAGTCCCAGCGCTGAATAGCTCTCCAAACGACTGTGGTCAAAGCTTCAGGGCGACCTTTTGGAGTTATATAACATTGACATCACTGTAATGAGGCATCGAATCAGATTTCACTTTTCATTGGTCAACGCCGCCACACCCTCCATTTTGATTGGCTAAACTATTGTTTACTTGTTTATCAAGGATGACGTAAGAGGAACGTCGGAGGGCTTGAACTCTGCTTGCGATCGCTCACACATACGTAGCAACATGCCATAGATAGCCAAACGAAGAGAACTTTGAACGTGGAACGCTTTTGATTTTTTCACATTTTGAGCTTGAAATTCTTCTAAATGATCGATACAAATAACAGTTCGAAGATTTTTACGGGAAATTTAAGAGTAAGATACGGCAAACGTAACTTGTCGAACGATCAAATTTCAGTGTTCACCGCGCCGTGGCACACAAGCGCTTACTCAGTCTCTGTTATCAATAGTGTGTAGGACACACAAGCACAGAATAAACTGCATGCAAAAGTGACTTTTTATTGTAAACAGGGAATGTCCGGTGAGAAAACTACTGGCAAAAACGTCTCTGAAAATGTTAACTGTTTAACTGGCTCCGCTGCGCCCGCAGTTACGTGTGTTTCGATATATATATATATATATGGCCGCCGTGGTACAGCGGCCACCGTGCACCGTGTATTTATGGAGCTAGAAACGGACGTCGCCCGTTGTCAATGTTTTTGCTTCGCTGACAACAAACAGCTCTTCCGGATAATAAAATCATCATCACACTATAATAAGTACATGCAATTTTCTTTGTCGTAGTTTTTAATTGGTAATGTCATGCATTTTACCATAACAAGCATCGAACCAAAGTGAAACGAAATCTTGTAGACGACATGTTTTGTGTTTACAAACATAAATAGTTCCGGGTCAAAAGTGGTAAATACTCATCAACATAAAGGAATGGCATAATGTTTTCGGTATTGCACTGCAGTGCAAATACCGGTAGTACGCGCGCCCTTCGATGCAAGTAAACTGTGGTACATATGTAATAATTCACATTATCACCTTCAGTCCCCTCAATTACAGTCCACAATATGGAAAGTATATGTGGGCAAAAAACGCAATGAAAAGTACATGTACTAAGATTATTTTAGGGCTGTTCACATCAATATCCTGTATTAGAAAGGAAAAACCAGCTTAAGTTATTATGTTTTATTTGATTTACCACTCAGGTATAAAATATCCCCTGTAGTAATGAAACTCTTGAGCTGAAAATATATAGGCTGTAGCTTAGTCAAGCAGTGTTTGGGTTTTGAACATGTTGGCAAGCAATTTTTCTATTTTTGAACTTAATTGAATTGAAAAAATAATCAAATTGAAACAAACTAAGAGACATGATGCATAGCCATAGAAATCTAAAGAAAAAGGCAATTAATAATACTTTCAGGGAGTTATTTCATATTGCTCACTGCAGTGTGAAATTTCTGTACAAACTGTAATCTGAAACAAACTTTTTCTTTTCCCATCTAATCTTCAGCTTTTCAAAATAACCACATGACGCAATACGATAATCCTTGATACGTTGGCTTTCTGAAATAAATATGATATACATTATTGGCAAACTTCACAGCTCACTTCATCATTGCAATTTTATTTCCAGTGTACCAAAATGAGCCGCTGCAGTCATTGGAGAATTATGGGCTTATCAAGCTCGTAACTTCAATCATTAGACTCGGTTCAATTCTAAACCAAGTCTCCTGTGTGCTATCCATTGACGATTCATTCCAGACAGTTCAACACGGCACGGTTTCCATGTGTGCACTCCTTAGCCATGTCTGATTACGGCAATATTAACCCTTTTAAATACTCCCATTTGTACTGTGCCATGCTGGAAACTGGCCAGCCCCCCTTGCATTACATCACTGGTGTGGACTAACTACAGTTAACTCTATTAAACAGCTTCATTTGTATATCAAACACAAATAAGAGGTGAGAACGGATGTGTACAGTACGAGTCAAGAATAGTGATAAAACTTCGCTGATGAAAGGACTCACAGGGGGATAACAATTTTAGCAGTGATAAGAACTTCAATTTTAATGTGCAACGTTTGTTGCTGGACATATGAGCATTAAACAGAGGAATACCAAATGGAAATTTCAGACCATGAAATAGTGTGGCTTTAATATGGAGCTGCTCAATCCCGAATGGTGGCTTAAAGTACTGTTATTATCAATATGTGGAGGATAAGTCAGTCAAATTACTCAGCATTTTACAAAATTTATCAACTTAATGGAATAATGTTTGTATTATGCTTTCAAATGTGTGAATGCACTAAAAGCTGGCATTCATTTGAAATTAAGCCAAGGCTGACAAAACAGCAATGTTAGGTAAAAGCTAACTTGGAACTGGCGTATACAGTATATTCCAAGATGCACAAGAACAGTACTTCATTGGAGTACACATATAAAACCTATTTATTAACTTTCACACAATGAGGCAGACACTTGCTCCCCCTATTGATTTCTAAAAACAACTTCAAGATTTGTATTTCATTCCATGTTCATCTCTAGTGAATCTTGCCAATTCCTTCTTCACAAATCTAAGTAGTCCTCACTGATGTTAGATACACAAAAACTTGCCATGATGAACTCTTGAAAGTCAGATTGAATATCTCTTGGTTGCTATTACCATGTTGAGGAATGATGAACTCTCTTACATATCATGTTTGCGGTGAAAAAGTAAATTTTACAATAGTAAGAAAGATAAACACCAATAGCGATAATGCAAGCAACAATGATTTTGACAGCAAGCACCAATGGTAAGGTGGTGAGCAACCATAGTAACCATGGTGAGCAACCATAGTTACTATGGTGAGCAACAATGGTGACCATGGTGACAACCATGGTTACTATATTGTATGGTGCGCAACAATCGTTTCCACAGTGTGCAACCACGGTAACTACTGGTACATATATGCTGGACAACAATGGTTATAAAGGTAAGCCATAATATGTATTTTGATAAAAAATCATGATTATGAGCAATTTCGACAGTAGTAAAGCTGAAAAAAAAATTTATGTAGCAAGAGTGTATTAACGAGTCCTTCGGCATGTAGTGAGGTATTAAATGTAGTGACCAAGTTCCCATCTTATTTTGTTGCAGTCATTTTCCCTGATTGAAAGTACAGGAGACACAATGCAATGTTGTAATAACAACGCCTATCCGAATCATCTTGAAGGCACTCCAACTGATTTGATTAAAGTTCCCTCTTCTTGGAATTTCATTTCAGTGAGATTCCGTGGACTTTGTGATGAAACACGGTACATGTACCTCGATGGATGTCAATTAACGCCAGAATCCATAGAATTGCAGACCCTGAGATTGCCATTGGAAAATTAATAGACGCTCTGTATCAGGACCGAGTCACCAGTATCTTAAGTAGACTCTCAACACACAAGTAAGCTGTCCATTAAACTAGCATGAAATGTCACATGGTTTCCCAATCTTATCCAAGGTTATTTTGCAAATGTGATTTCTGTACAGTTTTCTTGAGGTATTTCCTATCTTTTCATATCAATCCCTCTAGGGTTTATTCATTAGTCTGTATTCAGTGGAGATTTTCCATCAATCAGCAGATGGCCCTTATATTTGTAACTCACAACCTACATGTACATTTGTACTGTACACAGTGTTTGCCTTGAAATATTCTTATTACGGTAGTTTTTCACACCTGTGACAAATGGATGTTCCTTTGGGATGGACAACATTTAAAAATCACTCATACCATACCAGTACTCGTATACAGAGAATATACAGTGTATACAACAAACCTAAAACCTGTCTTTGGGTTGAGATGCACGTAACAATTGTATATGACAACTGATCTACATGTAGGCACAGAAATAGTGAATCTTTGATTGCATTCTATGTAAGTTTTAAAGAGTGTTATGGTGAATTGACTGAAAATATAATAACAGAATGATGAAAACAAATTTCAACAGTCAAAGGCATGTAACTAAAATGGCACCTTGGAGCACAATAGGTTACACGTTGTACATTTTTTACCACATTTGGCACAGCATGCATACACAGTAATGGATAAAACAAAGTTCTGTACAGATGTCAATTTGGAGATCAGAACCCTATATTACAATTCTATTTTAAAATTAATTACAATGATTACTAATATTAAAACAAACAATTATAAAGTGCGTTACTAATGTACAGGAAACTTCCTCAATCTTGGGTATTATAATATAATAACTTTCAAAGTGATAAAGTACAAGCTATAAATGATATTATAACATATCATGGATAAGAAAAACAACTCCTAATCTGTTTTCCTAATGTCCTGAGGGATTATAGAATTCAAGTTTTCTGTCAGCTTTTGCTATAAGCAGCTTCTGGAAGCATTCTGCTGTACTTTGCAGAGTTCATTGGACTCTGCACACGCTATTGCAGTGTTGGCACAGTACAGTGAACTCAACCAGATATCTGTAATTTTAACAACCACAACTCCACACAAAAGGTACAAAATATTATTTTGGTGAACTCATAATCACATGACTTGGGATTTTGAGGTTTCTCTGAAGAGAACGTAATTCTTGATAGTATCTACTGCATTTAATAAACACAGAATAAAACTACGAATGTGTCCTGACCTAGATTGAGTCTTATCATCATTTTTTTGACTTATCTATTGTACATCAAGATGGCGTCGGTTTGATTTTTCAAAGTCCTTGCAAAACAACGCTAACTTGTTATGAGCGCAAAGGCATCTTTGAGAGCAAACCTAATTTTAAAATTTTCTCCTGCATACCTCCTACATCAAATTGTTTTCAGATTATCTTCCAATTACAGGCAACTGATTGCCAAAACAATCAACTGATGCCTGCAGAACACATGAAAAATACACAAAATACATTTACTGACAGTTGATTGTGATGGTTGCCTACATCTTGATTCTCAAGGTCATAGCATTGCATGACAGAATAATCCTACAGTATCTGAACTTTTAATTCCACTGACAGGCATTAAATATTTGCATTGTACCCTCTCTGTATACAATGTAGTTTCTGACCTCCCAGACCAAAAGTCTTTCATCACTCATGTCTTCAACCCACTGCAATAATCAAAGTTTAAACATTTGTTTGTTCAAATATTTCTGTGATAGAAGTATACAAAATTCTGGCCTATGACACTGTATGACAGAAACTGAAAGGGGTAAAAGAAGGTGTATGCTTTCATTATACTTGATGAGTGATAAAAGTAGGTATCTCCCCAACTGACCTTTGAACTCATTCAATATTTCTTCAAATAAAGGTAAATTTGAGAAAATCCCACCCCATGATTCTGTTACTCTACCATCACCTACTGTACATGTACATGTAGTACCCGTACATGAGATATTTCATGGCATCTTGTGCATTTCACTGACTGTAAATGTGGAATGATGGCACTATGTGTTGTGTAGCAGAACAGATGAAAATTTGAGACTTGTCTACGAAAATAGCAACTCCAACTTTGTGTGCAGTACATGTATATTCCTCAGACTGATAGTGTGGAAACCTATCCTATACATGCTATTATATCGGTGTTAGAATTAAGAATACTTTAGGATATACCAGATGTATGATTCTAGCTGGGCCTTTTCAAAATTCATAATGGGAATCAGTAAGAAATGCATAATCATAAAATTTGCATATCTAAACACCACTCATAAATATACTTTGCATAAATGAATACTTAATATGTCCTCAAACATCACATGCTGAACAGTGCCTCTAGTCTTAAGCTACTGTTTGACATCAGCAAGCAGATCAGTGAGAACTACGGTCAGTTTGGTGGTCAGTTTGGAAATACTGTCACCTTTGGATGAAGCACCTATTCTGTGGTCAGTGCTACATACCGGTACAATTATAAACACAAGTTATGAAAACTTTTGACCAAAACTGGACTGCTTACTGATCAAAATGTACATTAAAATATCAGACTCAATAAAATACATATATTCAAATCAGTTGCCATGACAATCACTAAAAATCTCTGTCAAGTATATGTTTTCTATTTCCTTCTGAGTCTAAAAGAATAATTCAAAACTTTTATCTGAAAAATCTTGCAAGGGCGAATTTTCTCTCTAATGAAAGAAAAATATGAGCCATTCACATGTAAAGCAGTGTACGGTAGTATTCATGATTGCATACATCTACCATACACCAGGATCATTTTACTGAAAGCTATAATTTCCAAAATGAATCGTATTCTGCCATAAAATGTACAATCATATCACCAGGTGTTGCCATGAAAATACATTAAGGGTCATTACTTTAGTGCATATGTGTCCCTGGGGTACAATATTTTCTTCTTTTAATGAGATATATTATATTTGCATTAGTACGCACGTATCCATGAACCTTTCAGAGAATGTACACAGAGCTTCGTGTACAATTTCTATCTTCTGGCCATGAAACCTGATAGATTATGCTGTATATGCAGAAGTTCCTGATATTCACGTCAAAACGATCTTATGTTACACATGTATGTGCAATAAGATTTAAAACTCTACTGGTACATTTATCACATGGAGCAAGGTTGAAACATATCTGCGATAGTTGAACAGCCTACCACATACATGATTTCATCACAGTGGCATGATATATTTCAAATTTCATAGTCCAATCAAAACTTGTTTTAAGATTTGACCTGAACATAACAACAACTCTATAACTTCAGCCAGACATTTTGATATGCCAGTTTAATCATTCAGGCGACATGTCCAAACATTAAAGCTACAAGTATCTGGTTCAGTAAGTTGAATAAAGCTGACATGCAATGCATGTATGAGTCTATTCCAAGAAAAGCAAAACAGCGACAAAGATCTTCAATGAAAAGCCGTAGAGATTACTGAGAAGTACACTTGAATAACAAATATGTACGTCCTACCGTAAGATCACACACTTGATCTGTTTCTATGTCAAGGTGAGTGGTTTTCAAGTATCCACGACTACTACAGCAATCCCGTAAAAGGGGAGATATAATGGTACACGTATCAAGATAAATCCCTTAAGAGTGCCAGTACGAAATTATATCCTGCATGCAAGGCCTGTCACTTCCCAGTGTGCAGTGTAAGTAAAAAAGTGATATCAAGCCAAAACCTCCTTAGCATGGCATGTCATAGTACTGTGTAGGTTTAATCAGTAAAAAATCATTTTTACAGTATCAATGTTTTCATAGGCCTCCAAATGTTCAAGCCTTTGTTAAAATGCAACATCTAAGACGTATTATGACTCATTGGTTTTAATAAAATTGACCTGATGGTGGCATATGAACTTGGCATGAATTGGTTTAAAAAAACAACTACTGGTACAAATTGATAAAATTCAACTGAATCTTTATACAGTTTGGAAAGGCCAACCAACTAAAACAGAATTTCTGTGAAATTCCTACAATGCACATTTGAATTCTTGTGGCATCCTTAATGTACTGGTATGATTAAAATTCATTACTTTCAGTGTTTAGGTAATTTGGTACACTAATGGAACCCCAAAGACTATCAGAATCAGAAATATCTTCATTTCTTTCCTCATCAAATTAACCCTGTAAACCAAACCCATTCAGGGGGATATGTTAAAGGGCTAGTTATGCTACCTTTTGATGATTTTTTCATTAGTTTTATTTTGTATGTCAATCGCAAATTCTTATTCTACTCCCAAAAGAACGTTGAAATACCTACTATGGAGCTCATGAACATAGTGTCTCTACTGTATGTGTAAAATGCACCGTTATTGTTTATATTCAAATTCTAGTTGAACGGACCAGAATTACTCGCTAATAATAACAATGCAGTTTATACATGGATATACTGAGTTGACAAGCTGTATACTGTGTATTTCAACATGCTTGGGGGAGTAAAACAAGAAATTATGGTTGACATTGAAAAACAAAAATAATGCAAAAATCGTCAAAAGTTAGCGTTACTGGCCCTTTAACATGTCCATTCAGTTGGTGCATAACACAAGCCAATTACATTGCGTCTCAATAACAGTTCGCAAATCACAGCCCCTGCCATGGTTAAGATAATGAGATTTTGATTGCTGATGCCGTATGACATGATAACATCATTTCCCGTAAATGGAGTTGACATCAGTGAAAAATAGTTCAATAATTTGTGCATCCTGTCCAGATTGATTTGATCATGATGGACAAAATGAAAGTAAAAGATGACAAGATTTGTGGTTATTAGAGTTTTTTGAACAAGGAAATATATTCTGCTTTGTTCAAACTTCAAGTCACATCTCAATCAATCATATTAAATGCATACTAACATTCAAATTAAGTGGAGAAAATCTGATGCAAAATTCAAAGATAACCATAAAATACTCCTCTATCCATTAGATGAAGCAATTTGAAAAGTTCACTTTGGCAATACCAGTTGAGTAATCAGCATTTGCCATTTTACCTCCAGGAAAAATACTTTGCTTATGTCAAATGTAAGGCAAGTACCCATGCTTTATATTGCTACATAATGGCAGGCAAATAGCACAAATTATTTCCCATAAATATTTTTAGTTTGTGAATATGAGAGCAGTTACTGTGCCAAATACCATTAAGACAGAAGGCTCAAGTACGCTGATAAACTCTTAGTTTTAGCAGAGGGATTGGGTAGCAAACCTTTGTCAAATGCCGGTAAAATATTCATGCATGGTATATGAGCACAATAACATGCAATTGCTTTTCTAGGACATTTCTTGTTAGCTGCAGGCAACAAACAAAATTGTTTTTATGCAATATGTTCACCATTGATGACCTAGAGACGACGGAAAACATATGTGATGCTTGAAACAAATTTCACAATACAGTAACTAATATAAATTGGATAGTGAGAAACCAAGTATGGTAAATTGCTATGCGATTTGCAAGAGATTCTAGTGTGATTAAAATCGTAAATTATTGAACACTTTGGAAGGCAGAAAATGAGAATTCGGATCACACTGAACTCGTAACGTAAACTTCATGGATCTGTAGAGAACAAAAATTGTTCTGAAATATTAAAATGTTTTACTATACCGGTATTCAAATAAATGAATGAAATATTCATGACAGTATGATACAAAAATAAACATTTTAAATGTAACTTTGAATGTCAAACACCTGTTTCCATTGAAGTAAGTGACATGCAAAGTCTGTCTGTGTTTACAAGATCAAGATGTCTTCTTTATATATTTTTGATTCATTATTTTCTCTAATTCATTGATGATTTTGAATTTGTTGGAATTTTTACACTTTATGCATCAACCAAAGGGAAAAAATTATTTCGGGTTTCAATAATTTTAATTATGAAGATATGAAAACAGAGATAAGTTAAAGCTTCAATGAGGAAATAAACTTTTGGAATGGTATACTAGTTTTCATATGTACCCAGTACAGTAGCAGCTCCAACAATTTGTTTTTGTATCTGTGTGAAAATTTCTAGTCCTGTGGTATACGTAAATATTTCCACCTCCCCAAGCTTTACTCCCGTCGCAAGGCCGCTGATCTTAACTTTATACACAAGTGTATCCATTCCGAGGTTGATTCACCTTATCTTGTTGAACAGATAAATTACAACTTTCCAATGAGGACACTTTGTCACTCTGAGACTTTTAAACCTGCGAGATCTCGCCTCAATGTTAGGAAGTTTTCTTTTCTTCCGAGATCAATGTCTTTTTATAATGATCTAGTATTTAAATACAATTTTGTTGACATCTTTAGCAATAGGTCAGTCTTCCGTCAGACCGTCAAAGATATTTTGTCCAGATAATTTGTGTATGTGTATGGTATATGTTTGTTTCAGATTTTAATCTTAGCTTTTATTGTCAGACCTGTAAGTGGGCTTTTGGCCTGTTGGCTCTGAATAAATAAAAAATACCGCAATTATACGGTGTTGCTCACATTTGATCAAAATTGGTATATACCAGTATGGGTACAAAGATCAACAATAAATGTTGTTTCTATCTGTTCAGTGCAGGAAAATTCTACGTCGATGTTATGACAATGATTTCTGCACAGTACAACCAGAAAAAAAATACTGCAATTATACGGTATCGCTCAAATTTGATCAGAATAGTACATACCAGTGTGGCGTTAACAAAATCAACAATAAATGTTGTTTCTATCTGTTCAGCGCAGGAAAATTCTACGTTGATGTTATGACAATGATTTCTGCACAGTACAACCAGAAAAACAACAAGAAATATTTAAACCAGAAAAACAAGAATGACAAAAGTAATTAAGGTCCGAAATTTTAGGTACTGGAGGTCAACTTTAGCAACATGCATAGCTGAAAGGCAGCTAGCCCCTCTTAGTTTGACCATAGACGGTCTTCCTCCCCTCTACTGTCTATGGTTTGGAGAGTTCTGTTAATATGTAACAGTTCATAAACAACTCCCCTCTACTGACGGTCTTCCTCCCCTCTACTGTCTATGGTTTGGGCAGTTCTGTTAATATGTAACAATTCATAAACAACTCCCCTCTACTGAAGGTCTTCCTCCCCTCTACTGTCTATGGTTTGGGCAGTTCTGTTAATATGTAACAGTTCATAAACAATGACAGGAAATGACTCAAGATAAGTTAGGTTTGCAGAAATTCCCTTTTTCTTACCTCATTTGCACATTTTTGACACTGATGTGTTCATTTGAACAAATTCACATCTCAACCCCTACATCTACCTGTACAACAAATACTGAGACGGTAGCTTTGGCAGTATGGGAGCCTTTGTGTGTGACGGACATACATCCGCACATACCCACAAATATACAGACATGCAAATCAATTCAGCTTATACGATAACCTCACATTGGTATACCAAATGTGAGTAATAAATAAAAATAAAATATGTACCGGTATGTGTATGTACTCAGCATTATTTCTACAACTTGTATGCACAGGTAGTTTATTTAATAAAATCCCAACATACCAGTACAACATACCAATATCACTTACTCCAAATGTAGTTTACAAGTGATTTTGTTTCATGCTCATAAGTTTGAAACACTTCAAAAAAATCCATAAAAAGACAGAACACTACAAAAGAATCCATAAAATGACAGAATACAAACTGCAATACAGCATCATTCCATTGTATGGAGTGTGTAGACAACTACACATCCTTTTTTTCATATATCAGGATATACATATGATGTGCGGTGTTTGTACCAAATACGGGAGACTTACGGTCATTTGCATAATGATAGCCAACAGGCAAAAATTGGTGACTCAACCAGACAGTATCAACAAAATAAAAACTGTATGTACAGTAATAGAAGCTGTACATGATTTTTGGACTTGTCCCTGGGGTTTGGTGGCCAAAACGATTTCCTAATAGAGGTTGTGGCTACATTAGGAATCTGACAGTACAAAAGTAATTCTGCCAATTACTGACAGTATATTATCTGGACAGTGCTACACTGTGTTGATTCAAACAATATCACTGCCATTAGATATTAAAATCAGCCATCTTTGCCAACTTTTTCTTATCACGTAAAAATGTCAATGCAGGCTTAGCCACTTGGAGAAACGCTTGACTTATCATGCTATCACTGTCCCTGAGCTATTAGACTGTCTGTCAGAGGCTATTCTTTCCAAATGACATTTGACGGCGTTCCAGTTGATCGAATCTCATGGATGGTGTGTATCTTTAGAATCTCCCATTGCTTATTGTTGTATGAACACATGTATTGCTCCCCCACTGCGATGGACCTAATCACCCCTGGGCGTGGTCGTACACAGATCAATTGTTAGCATCGGTATAAGGCTAACTTTATAACTGTTGGAAAATATATGGACAACACTGGCAATTTAAACGCTGTGGGGGAGGAATAAAAGTTGTTATTCCGTTCTATTTAATGCTTTCATCAAATTTCCACCGTTTCATCAATTTCCATCGCTTCAGCAACTTTATTATATATGTGTTTGCCACTGCAAAACAAAATACTCGTTAAACTGTGTTATTTTTAACTTTTCTCAGTGCGGTCATCGACCATTTGTGGGTGGGATTATCATGGTGTTGGCATTTTGTACATTTTACATGTGCTATACATGATTTCTTACAACTAATGTCGAAGAGCTAGCCGTGAAAATATTTTATTCAGACTTTTGAAATCACAAGATTTAATCATTTTATTCTTTCGAATGATATCACTATGGTAACACAACTGAGTTAATTACCAAACAATATGCAAATCACTGTTATTTATTTTCATAGGAATTTTAATATCACTATCTTGATGTTTGAGTCATTTTCACCCTGAGTTCAATTCAATGACTTGCCAAAGGAGCAATATCTATTGTTACTTAATATTTTCACTACAACTGACTTAGCAAATTTCATCTCTTGGTAAAAATAATACAATTGGGGTTGTTTGTACCTAAAAATTGAAAGACTTAAAACTTCTGTCAAACTTTGCATAGGGCAACTTTAAATCATTCCCTTTTGAAATCAAGAACTAAAAATTAGGGGACACTAGGTATGCGAAATTTGGAACTACAGAAACACGTTACCAAGTATTTACCGACACTTAAAATTCAAAATGGCTGCCATCCCTGGGCTAACTTTAAAGGGAAAAAATAAACGTTTCAATTTTCAAAAACTAAGCAAACGAAAACTTTATTTACTCCTTGAGCTTCAAAATGAATATTGACATGTCAGAGATCATATAAGTATTGTACAAGTTTAAAGCTCCAATAGCTGTGAAAGTGTAATAAATTGATCTCAAAATATCTTCAGTTTTCTAATAGTTTTCTCTGAATAAAACCAATTGAAGAATGAAAAAGTGTATAACACTGATATAATAAGTGTCAAAAGTGGCATGTAAATTCAAAAGTTTCAACACCATTTTTGATTTCCCACCATTTTCAAAAACTAACCATGTGACAGAGAAAATAAAGATAACAACAACAAAATGTTGGCCATCATGTGTTGTGCATTCAAGTATTATGGCATCATGCTTGTTTCCTTTATGATCATGATGAATATGTGCAGGAAATACTGCATTTTTTGTACTTTTCCATGGGGCACCATTTTATGAATGTAGCACTCGTTTATTACACAACCTGTTAAAATGCGTAGGCATGGTCCAAATCAGCGAGCAGTGATACTTCTATACAAGTCCTTCAGTTAGCACATTTTGCACGAACTAATTTTCGTATGAAAATAAAATCATGAAAATAATACACAAAATTGGTAACTATTGGGGCTTTAAGATTTGAATTTCTATCACCTTAAATCTGTGCATTTAGGGCTTTACTGTTGGTATGAAGATATACTACACCACACATGTACCGGTATTGTTTGACTGGTACTAAAAATTTGAGGCAGAATTTGCAAGCTTGAGATGGGGCCAAAACAATGTCATTTCTTTCTTGATATTGATACACATCTGGTTAGACTTCAAAATATTCTACCATGAAGTAATTTCTACATGTAAGCAAAATTGAACTGCCACAGGTAAAAAACTTCTCTGTGATTCAAGAAAAGTTTGCTTATTGCATCGCAGGGCTGACTTCATGAAATTTCCATAAATTCCTCCGCTGACTCCAAGAGTTAAGATACATTGTGATTTAGATCAGGCTACACTTGACTGATCAGCTTTCAATGATAGTCAGTGTTGGAATATTTTTTTCATGTACATTTTCTTCCCTAGAAACACACCAGTCTTTTATCCAAGACAATGTAGATTGATGATTTATAAATCCCTGTGCACCAGTTTTGATATTAAAGTTTTGTCAGTTTAGATTTCAATTATCATTTTCAGCAAATACAGTCATTCTACAGAAATATGGGAAAGAGATGCTCACTGATAGGGTATGTTATCAGAAATTGCAAGATACCATTGACAATTCAAAAAGAGCTGGTAATTTACCAACAACTAGAGTCAATAATCTGGCATTTTGGTATTTTTTGATAGAGAACTCAAAAACTTATGTTTGACTGTGAGTACATGTTCTCAAAACCAAATAATATCATCAGTAAAGTAACTTATTACAGCATATCTGTAAAAATTCAAATGAAAGTGAACAAATAAATATGTATACATATAATATTGTACTAGTATAAACATGTATTATGCATGTGATATGCACCGGTTACAGAGGTTTGTTGACAACATCCATCATACAGGTATGATATCTTAGTATATACATTTTCATTTTGAAAAGAATGAATATACATGTAGCTACACCACTGGTTTCCTGCGCCACATGTCAATTTTCACACACAATCTAGTTTAAATGGATTATCTGGTGCTGTTGTGAGCATGAATGAGGCGGATGGCTCCAGGGTCATTCAACCTGGTATATCAACAAAGGCACTTGGCACAGAGGTTGACGTGATTCCCATTGCCTACACAGTACTTCAGAAGTAGAATTACCATCTGTGTAATGGTATCATATGCATCATGCTATTGCAGTCAGCTTTAAATGGAGCAATTTTAGAGGATTTTCTGGCTTTCAGGAAATTTGAGGAAGCTGAAAATTACAAATAATTGCCACATTTGCACTTTTCATCTGAAAGTACCATCTTTTTATCACATTTTCAACAAAAATGATTTGTCCTTTACACCATATTAAAGGATATGGCAAACTCATGCACAATTGATGGCAAGCTGATAAGTGGATGCACTAGGATAACGTTAGCAACCGTTGACAACAGATGGTCGGTTAAGAGTTTGCTACAGTTGCTAGGGAACCCACACAACTGTAATGTTTCAAATAGCCTCACTCAACGCCACAAAATGCATTTTTTGTGCCTAGATCAATATTTAAATTACTGAAAAACTTGACACAAAATGCATTCATCGACCACATCAAAGAATTATACTCAAACTGCTTTGACAAAAGTAAACTTCTTTGTGGCAATATCCTCTCTCACATTAACTACGCTGATGGTACAAAGACGCACCTCTTTGTTAAAATGTACGACATTTAGGTCTGTTAAACGGATAAAGACATCTGCAATTTTCTATATGCAGCACTATTATTTTTCTTTTTAGCAAGTGGAAGTGCTTCAATGTTGCCAATCTAGTTCATTAACTCTTTCACACACATCAACGTAAATCAAAAAGTCGTTCAGCGATAACAAGTACGAAAGGCAACTTCTGGGTCTCTCAATAGAAACTAACAGCTGTGGCAATTTGTTGCTAATTGGATTACTATTGGCCACTAACATTTGGCCTTGAGCTTCACAAATACCACCTTGACAACATTGTTCACAAAGAACACGCTCAACCTGACAAATACCGATGAAAAGCAGTCACTAACAACATACTTATCTAAAAGGATCCGTGAAGTTGAACGACATACCGGTATGTGTTATCAAGAAGCTACAAGCACAAATTACACAATTCAATTTAAACTGCAAACAATGAAGATTGGAATCATTTCATTTCTCAATTTATTTTTATTAAAATTTTGAAAAGAATTTTATATCACCTTTCTTGATGTACATAACCAATCATTTGTCATTACGGACATTTAAAGGGACAAAGTTGGCCATTTTTCATGAATTTTGTTTGATGCAAGATACTACCGTTACCGTTACTCATATTGTTTGACATGTTGAAAGATAATGAATAAATGGGTGAACATGCATCTATTAGACCCCGATTTTAGACAAATTAAATGAAACCATCGCAAAAATGAATGGTAAAGACCATTAATTCATTTTCGCGATGGTTTCATGTATCATGTCTAAAACTGGGGTCAAATATAAGCATGGTCACCCATTCATTCAGTATCTTATGACATGTGAAACAATTTAAGTAGTATCTTGCATCAAACAAAATTCATGAAAAATGGCCGACTTTGTCTTTTTAAATAATGATCATTACAAATTTACTAACTTACTGTATATCACAAATTATCAACAGCGGTATCATCTTATCATTTTTGTTTTGAAATCTTATAAGATTCTGCATTTTTGAAATTCTCTATTCACATGTAAAACTGTACACCACATTATTCTCCAAACCTTACCATCTCACATTAAATGACAACAGCCCTGAAAATATTAACAGGGATGGATTCAGTGTCTACAGAATTGTGTATGGTAGTTTTAAAGCTTTGTCGATTAAGTTTTTGAACAAAAATTTTAATGACGGATGTTGTCAGGGCGATGACAGAATATTCTCAGCAAGGGATATCACTCTACAAACAAATTTAAGAACACAAGACTTCTAGAGTGGGCGTGGGCAGATCTTCTTTGAGGCATACAACATATAAATGAACAACAACGACATCAGCCGATGGAAACGTTTGCCAGATGTCTCCCACAGAGTTTTTGTCATCTTATGATTGTTCCTATACTGAAAACACTGACGGAATGAAAAGGAGTCATCATTGATGACACAGTCCCTGCTGGATCAGCTGTTTTGGGAGCTGTTGATAACGTTTTTATTGTAACAGTTCTTGTTTTGAATTTGGCACAATCATCGTAGCATGGCATCAACTGATGTGCATATTGAAATCAAAGTACTTTCAAGATCTGGCAACAAGATTTCCTCTCATTTTGAAGGAACATTAGCGTAAACAACCATGAAAAGGAAAAGCTAAAGAAAGAGAGAAACAGCCAATACCACTGTATCAAAACTGTGAAACTTTGCATTGTTGATAAAATTACTTGACTTCCTCACACTTTTTTGTTTTATCATAAACCTTTCAATTCTTTTCTCTTTCATCTTACATTATACTAGACCTTTATACATGAATTGATTTAGGAAAGCATTTTCTCACATTCCTGGCCACTGGGAGAGTAGGATTGCCAGTGTGGGAAAAATTGATCCCACACTCTCAGAGACCATCCCACACTCTGCAGTATATATTACACAAGCTCTGATTGGATGATAAACAGCCTTTCGTTCCACGTGCAAAATGTTATCCAATGGCACGGTGCGGCACAATGAGTAATACAAGGGCCGAAACTGAAAAGTAAGCAGGTCAGAGTACGGTGACAGATGACAGCGTTGTCACGATTTTGGAGAATATGTTGTATGTCATTGGTGACAGACTCACAAAAGATGGCCGAATTTCCGAATAACTCGTGAACATAGGCCATTTGCAACATATAGCCACTATTTTTTTTCCTGTTGGACATCTCGTCTGAAGCAGAAGTAGAAGTATCAGCAGTGGAACTTGCAACGGAGTTTGCGTTAGTGACATGGAATACTGTACCGGGGGTAGATGGCCCAAAAGTAGGATAGTTGCTGATACAGTTAAACATCCAATGTTTCCAGTGTAAATTTAACACATTTTGTGGTCATGTGAGAAAAAGAATCTCACACACCCAGGACCTGGGATTAGATTTCTAACACGAGTTGGGGATACAGCCCGTAACAGCTTACCGTGGCATATTGAAATCAAAGTACTTTCAAGATCTGGCAACAAGATTTCCTCTCATTTTGAAGGAACGTTAGCGTAAACAACCATGAAAAGGAAAAGCTAAAGAAAGAGAGAAACAGCCAATACCACTGTATCAAAACTGTGAAACTTACATTGTTGATAAAATACTTGACTTCCTCACACTTTTTTGTTTTATCATAAACCTTTCAATTCTTTTCTCTTTCATCTTACATTATACTAGACCTTTATACATGAATTGATGTAGGAAAGCATTTTCTCACATTCCTGGCCACTGGGAGTGTGGGATTGCCAGTGTGGGAAAAATTGATCCCACACTCTCAGAGACCATCCCACACTCTGCAGTATATATTACACAAGCTCTGATTGGATGATAAACAGCCTTTCGTTCCACGTGCAAAATGTTATCCAATGGCACGGTGCGGCACAATGAGTAATACAAGGGCCGAAACTGAAAAGTAAGCAGGTCAGAGTACGGTGACAGATGACAGCGTTGTCACGATTTTGGAGAATATGTTGTATGTCATTGGTGACAGACTCACAAAAGACGGCCGAATTTTCCGAATAACTCGTGAACATAGGCCATTTGCAACATATAGCCACTATTTTTTTTCCTGTTGGACATCTCGTCTGAAGCAGAAGTAGAAGTATCAGCAGTGGAACTTGCAACGGAGTTTGCGTTAGTGACATGGAATACTGTAGATGGCCCAAAAGTAGGATAGTTGCTGATACAGTTAAACATCCAATGTTTCCAGTGTAAATTTAACACATTTTGTGGTCATGTGAGAAAAAGAATCTCACACACCCAGGACCTGGGATCAGATTTCTAACACGAGTTGGGGATACAGCCCGTAACAGCTTACCTTCGCATTTGGATGCCTGTTATGCACACACTGTGTGCACAGAACGCATGGTGTTTTTATCTAACACAAACAACAGGGTCTCTTTTCTGGATCTGATTTCTCCTCAGATTACATTAGATTAATTACAGTCGGGCGGGTATGTTTGTTTATTGCCTAGGCTGTTGATGTAGTCAATAGTGACTAGAATGTAAAGACTGGTGAAGACACAATTTCTTTTACAGTAACCTGTTGTTATGTAAGATAAAAACACCATGCGTTCTGTGCACACCAGTATACCAGAGTATACCAAACATCCAAACGGGAAGGTATGGGCTGTATTTTGTCTCACACTCTGCAGCTCATGTGAGACAAAATATCCCCACCTCGTGTGAGAAATCTGATCCCAGGTCCTTGGGGGTGTGAGATTCTATTATTCTCAGGGTGACATTGTTATGTAGGTCATTCCCCCCACACTCATCATGACCTTGAATTCAATTAGTCATGTTTGGAATGTTCTGGAAAGTTGATTAGTTGTGTAAGGGAGATAATTTTAGAACAGTAATTAGCATGTCAATAAAAGTTCTAGATTGTTCTTATATGCCTTTATAAAAGGGACGTGCACAGCTTCCAGTCAGACTTTTGGGATCGTGTCTCTTGTGTGTTACTAAACTCCAGCAGTAGTCATTCTCAAGACTTTTCAAGACCTTCACTGTCAACGCTGGATTTATACTGTGGACTTTGTGCAGCTTCAAGCCTGCAAGCCAAAGGACTGTTCATTCATCCGACTGACTGTTACAACTCTGAGACTGGAGCTTTGCCGTCCCAGCTGAGATAAGTAGTCTGTACACTTTTAAAGCTTGTACTCTGTCCCTAACTTAGCAATTAGTTTTGTTTTCGTAATAAATTTTGTTTAAACGGAAACTGCTGAGTTCACCCTTTTGTTCGTTTTCTCTGCACGTAACAAATTGGGGGCTCGTCCGGGAGACGAATATTTTGAGCCGTTTGACAACATTTTGCCTACCTTTTCAAAACTACTGTATACTGTGAACTCAGCGAAATTCAATCATGGCGGAATTCAAGCCAGACGAATTTATGGATGACCTTGATCAGGACACATTTAATTCCCTCAGAAAAGACAACCTCATAGCACTGGCCAATTTCCTTAAAGTAGATGTCAAAAGATCTATGCGCAAGCGAGAAATACAGTTCAAGATTGCAAAACATTTAGTTAATTCTGGCCATTTTGAGGAGTCTGCCTTAAAAGATTATGAGCCTGAGTCTTCCTTCGAACTCAAAAAATTGGAATTAGAAATACAGGCAGATTTCGAGCTAAAAAAATTGGCATTAGAAAAAGAAAAGAATTACAAATGAAAGAAAAAGAATTACAAATGGAAAAGGAGAGACAGGCATTAGAAAAAGAAAAAATAAAAATGCAGTTAGAAATGGAAGAAAGACAGAAAGAGAGGGAATTGGAAATGAAAGAAAAAGAATTGCAAATGGAAGAAAGACAAAGGGAGAAAGAAAGAGAGGAAAAAGAAAAGGAAAGAGAATTAGCAGAACACCGACTGCAGTTAGAAATAAAACGTTTAGAGCTTGGACAGTCAGGAAAATTCTTCCCTTCAGACAAGTTTGACATCACTAAGCATTTCAGGTTAGTTCCCCCTTTCCAAGAAAAGGATGTTGATAAATATTTCCTTCATTTTGAGAAAATTGCTCAGAGTCTGAATTGGCCTAAGGAGTCCTGGTCTATGCTTTTGCAGAGTGCTTTGGTGGGTAAAGCCAGAGAAATTTACATTCAGTTGTCAGTAGAGCAGGCTTCAAATTATGATTCTGTGAAGGAATTAATTCTCAAGGGTTATGAGTTGGTGCCTGAAGCTTACCGTCAGAAATTTAGGGATTGTGAGAAGGTGAAGGATCAAACTTATGTTGAATTTGCTCGAACAAAAGAACAACTGTTTGATCGTTGGTGTTCTTCTGAAAAGGTCAGTCAGAATTATGACAAATTACGACAACTTGTTTTGATTGAGGAATTTAAAAGGTGCATTCGGAGTGACATCAAGACATTTATCAATGAACAAAAGGCAGATACATTAGAGGTTGCTGCACGTTTGGCCGATGATTATTCATTGACCCACAAATCTTCCTTTCTCAGCAAACCATCCCAGTCCTTTTCCTACAGAAACAATGCAGGCAAATTTAACTCCTCCTTTTCATCCAAGAATTTTTCAAAGGAGAGTAGGAAATCAAATGAAAACAGTTCACAAAATTCAAGTAACACTTCCACATCATCAGATCCCAAGTCTTAATCTCCTTTTGACAAACAATTTGGTACACTTTCTTGTAATTATTGTAAGAAAGACGGCCATTTAATGTCAGATTGTTTCAAATTGAAAAGAAAACGTGAAGGTCAAAGTGGTCAAAGTGGATCTAAGCCCACCGGCTTTATTTCTTCATCATCTCAATTAGAGTCTAATAATGTGTGCAACACATTTTCTGAGGTCAAACCCCTCTAATCCCCATTAATGAGGTCAAGGTCAATTCTTCTCAAGATAGCATTATGGGTATTTTCGAACCATTTATTCATGATGGTTTTATATCACTTTCTAGTGATTTCTCTTCCGCTACCCCTGTCAAAATTTTAAGAGATACCGGGGCTTCCCAGTCTCTTTTGTTGGCAGATACCCTGCCGTTTTCTGAAAAGTCATTTTCAGGTTCTAAAGTTCTTATTAAGGGGGTAGATTGTAATGACTACATTCCTGTTCCTCTCCATAATGTCTATTTGTCTTCGGACTTTGTTTCTGGACCTGTGACTTTAGGTATTAGGCCTTTTTTGCCTTTCGAAGGGATTCACCTTCTTCTTGGAAACGACCTTGCTGGGGACAAGGTCATTACTAATCCACTTGTGACTGATAATCCTAGTTTAGATCAGGATCCAGAGCCAATTGAACAAGAGATACCCGATTTATTTCCTTCATGTGCCATTACTCGAGCCATGTCAAAGAAAACTTCCGAGAATCAAAATACTCTCAAAAATAATGTCACAGATGTTGACTTAAATGACACCTTTCTCAGTCAGGTGTTTGACACGGATCATTCCGTTATCCCTCGTGGATTTGAAACTTCCAGTAAAACTTCTGCTGACCAAAGTCAGATATTTTCTAGATCAAATCTCATTGCAGAACAACACAAAGACCCAGATATTTTGTCTTTGTTTGACAGGGTAGATGATGATGAAGGTAAAACTTCAGATAGCTCTGTTTCCTATTATACAAAATCTGGTATTCTCATGCGTAAATGGAGACCTCCAGATGTTTTGGTTGATGACGATTGGGCTATAAAACATCAAATTGTGATTCCAAAGCCCTATCGTGCTGAAATATTGCGCCTGGCCCATGAAACGCCCTGGGCTGGTCATTTAGGTGTCAGGAAAACTTATCATAAAATTCTCAGTCACTTTTGTTGGCCTTATCTCAGGCAGGATGTAGCACATTTCTGTAAAACTTGTCACACATGTCAAATGGTAGGAAAGCCAAATCAGACCATTCCAAAGGCCCCTTTACAGCCAATTCCTGCATTTCAAGAACCATTTAGTAGGATTCTAATAGACTGTGTTGGGCCCCTACCAAAAACAAGATCAGGAAATGAGTACATGTTGACAATTATGTGTACATCAACTCGGTTCCCAGAAGCCATACCACTGAGAAACATAAAGACAAAGACTATAGTGAGAGCTTTAGTCAAATTTTTCACTTTATTTGGCCTCCCTAAATGTGTCCAGTCCGATCAAGGCTCCAACTTTATGTCTGGTATTTTCAACAAGTAATGGATCAGCTAGGCATAAAACAGTATAGGTCCTCCGCCTATCATCCAGAAAGTCAGGGTGCTCTTGAGCGATTTCATCAAACTTTGAAAAACATGATTAGGACCTACTGTTTTGACACAGAGAAGCAGTGGGATGAAGGAATTCATTTTTTGCTCTTTGCTGTTAGAGAGTCAATTCAGGAGTCTCTTGGTTTTAGCCCATTTGAGCTTGTATTTGGACATACAGTCCGTGGCCCACTTAAGCTCGTTAAAGAGAAATTCCTATCAGACGATGATGATTGTCTGAATATTTTGCAATATGTGTCAGATTTTCGTACGAAACTCTCTAAAGCATGTGAATTAGCCAGAGAAAATCTTGAGTCATCTCAGCAGTCAATGAAAACCAAATATGATAAAAGCACCTCAAAACGGAAGTTTGAACCGGGTCAAAAGGTTCTTGTTCTACTTCCGATTCCTGGCAAACCACTCCATGCTCGTTACTTTGGGCCATATCTAATTGATAAGAAATTGAGTGATTTAAATTACATCATAATAACACCTGATCGGCGAAAACAAAAACAGCTATGTCACATAAATATGCTTAAGCCATATTTGGATAGGGATAATCCTACTATAACTCAGCCTGTCAGTGCAGTCAGTTCAAGCCATTATGAAGATAGTGATACTGAAACTGACTTGAGTGAAAATACTCTAAACTCAAAGCTGGGCTCGGTCAAGCTTCAGAACTCAGAAATCCTGGAGAAGCTGGAGTCTACAAAGTTGGCACACCTCCAGCCGGAACAACAACAACAGGTGAAAGAACTGCTCCACGAATATAAACACCTGTTTCAAGATGTTCCAACGAGGACAAACGTTATCTATCACGACGTTGATGTTGGGGACAGTAAGCCTGTAAAACAACATCCATACAGACTGAATCCAACAAAAGCAAAATATCTCCAGGAAGAAGTCAAATACCTGCTGGACAATGACTTTATTGAACCCAGTAAAAGTAACTGGAGTTCGCCGTGCATACTTGTTCCCAAATCAGATCACAGTTATCGTATGTGCACGGACTTTAGGAAGGTCAACACTTTAACAAGACAGACACTTTCCCAATCCCGAGGATTGATGACTGCATCGACCGAGTGGGAAAAGCCAAGTATGTGACGAAATTTGACCTACTGAAGGGATTTTGGCAAGTCCCTCTGACGGATCGTGCTCGTGAAATATCCGCCTTTGTTACACCAGACGGATTGTTCCAGTACAAGGTGATGCCATTCGGAATGAAGAACTCTCCGGCAACGTTCCAACGGATGATCAACGACGTCATATCCGGGCTAGACGGGTGTGCAGCTTACGTTGACGACGTAGTCCTGTATAGTGACACCTGGGAGGAACACATCAAGCTCATGCGGAAGTTCTTTGAGAGACTGAGCAAAGCAATGTTGACTGTCAACCTTGCCAAATCTGAGTTTGGTTGGGCTAGGGTAACTTACCTCGGACATACTGTAGGACAGGGTGAGGTAAAACCTGTTGATGCCAAAATCAGTGCCATTTCAAGTTTTCCCATACCAAACTGCAAACGACAACTGATGCGCTTTCTCGGTATGGCTGGTTACTACAGAAAATTCTGTCCAAATTTCTCCACAATTACTGAGCCTTTGACTAACTTACTTAAAAAGAAAGTAAAGTTTGTTTGGTCAGAGCAATGCCAACAGGCATTTGATACACTTAAAGCCATACTGCAAAGTGCCCCAGTGTTGTCTGCACCAGATTTCACTTTGCCATTCAAATTAGCTGTAGATGCTAGTGATACGGCTGCTGGTGCTGTTTTATTGCAAGAGGATAGTCATGGTGTAGATCATCCTGTTTGCTATTTTTCACGCAAATTTAACAAATCCCAGAGAAACTACTCTACAATTGAAAAAGAGTGTTTATCTTTGATATTAGCTTTACAGCATTTTGAAGTTTATGTTACTTCTTCAAATCAGCCAATAGTGGTTTATATTGATCACAACCCTCTTGTTTTTCTGCAGAAATTTAAAGGCAAAAATCAGAGATTGCTAAGATGGAGTTTAATGTTACAGGAGTTTAATCTTGACATTAGACATATCAAAGGCAGAGACAATTTAATTGCAGACTGTCTCTCTCGTATTTAGAGTTTATTGTTGTTCACTTTCAAGAAATTTTATTGTTGTTCACTTTCAAGAAACTTTACTTTAGAGTAAAACAAAATTTGAGTACTTAAATCCTTTTCAAGATTACATTTGTAAAAGAAAGATTTTTCTTTGAAAAATTTTCTTTTTTTGAAGAGGGGGTGTGTTATGTAGGTCATTCCCCCACACTCATCATGACCTTGAATTCAATTAGTCATGTTTGGAATGTTCTGGAAAGTTGATTAGTTGTGTAAGGGAGATAATTTTAGAACAGTAATTAGCATGTCAATAAAAGTTCTAGATTGTTCTTATATGCCTTTATAAAAGGGACGTGCACAGCTTCCAGTCAGACTTTTGGGATCGTGTCTCTTGTGTGTTACTAAACTCCAGCAGTAGTCATTCTCAAGACTTTTCAAGACCTTCACTGTCAACGCTGGATTTATACTGTGGACTTTGTGCAGCTTCAAGCCTGCAAGCCAAAGGACTGTTCATTCATCCGACTGACTGTTACAACTCTGAGACTGGAGCTTTGCCGTCCCAGCTGAGATAAGTAGTCTGTACACTTTTAAAGCTTGTACTCTGTCCCTAACTTAGCAATTAGTTTTGTTTTCGTAATAAATTTTGTTTAAACGGAAACTGCTGAGTTCACCCTTTTGTTCGTTTTCTCTGCACGTAACAGGGTGACATGAATGGATGTTATAAGCATAAATTATGTGGTAAAAACCAACATGTAGATTAAAAGTAATTTGATGGTTTTGATGAAATCAGCTACTATTGTTTTCCTGCGTTGTGAATATCATATTGTTACATTTTTTTCTGAATTGAAGAAAATGGAGCAGATTTCACTGATTCAGAATTGAAGAAAATATATGATAGAAATGTTGTATTTAATTTTCTATTAGCAGTGAAATATAAATTTTTTATGATAATTTCAATAATGACAGTGATAGACAACAGGAATGAGGGATTGCCTACAAACAAAATTTTGCCACAAGTACATGTGCCAGTATGTGTCAAGGTTTGGTGAAGTTTAATGGTTCTGGGTATACAACAGGGTTTTCTGGCAACTGTGCATACAACTCAAGGCCAATAGACAAAGAGCACTATTGGATGATTTAGTACATATAATCTATCTTATCAATTTATCCTAGGAGAGTATGTGTACTGGGTATAACAGTAGAGCGACCAAATAATGATCACTGAGACTGATTGTGACTTAAGAATATGTGCAGTTTATAGCCATACATGCAACCCTTGATGTCTATCCAAGTATTTTTGCTCTGTCTGTGGAATGAAGAGTCTTGTTCTCATTACGGGAAGGCTCCATTAACTTAGGAATACCCTACTTCCCTAGAGGATCAATTTCACAGACCTGCCTTTCCTACAATGGCACTACAATAGCACCAGCTGGATTAGATAAACATGACAATGGAACATTCACACCTTGGGGATTAAAAGTCTTCTGTTTGTCACCCGAGTTGCTCAGGCAAGGACTCGGGTTTCAGGTACCATGCAAGTTAATGCAGTCGTCCCCTAATGTACCGGTACACCCCAAATCATTTTACAATGCCCAGTGTTCAACTTGTAAAAACAGCCCCCTTTATGTATGTAATGCCCACTGTTATTGTTGACAAGTGTATTTAAGTCCGGACTACAATTAACTTGTAAACAATAACATTGCACACTGTACACTGTAGGATGTGTTGGAATTGCCAGTATTTTGTAATTCAACATACATGTACCCCCGGTACTTCAGCGAGAATCATAGAAAATGCACGGGTATTTGTTTTATTAGAAAAATTATGATAATACTACCGGATGTACAGCTTGATGTTATCTCCATATTGTACTGTGTAATTATTCACAGCATGTTCATACACATTGCTTTGCCATCTTTCTACAAGCAAGTCTTCTGACCATTAAATTCAGACTTTCTGTATTAAATAATTTTATACCGGTAATTGCAATCCCCCCCCCCCCCCCAATATACCACATTCACTAAGCAAAGGCATTCAAGGATTAAAATGCCAAGATTTTGACTTCATGTACCAAGAAATATTCTGTGTATCGTAATTAACTCACGCACACATGGGTGTCTTGGGCACTGTGTAGATTAATTCAAGTTGGCAAAGAGGTACACAGGCTCCTGGTAAACTCCATTAGCCACATGTCTATCATAAACTTCAATTCTGACAGCCACTACAAGTTACTGTAAGTGGGAGGGTGAGGGTTTAATAAGTATCTTGACCCTGCTATACAAACACGGAAGATAATATTGACAGTTGGTCTCGAGGGAGCTTTCATAGTCATACTAACAAAGGAAGAAGCGTGACATCTTACAGTTTCATGTTACTTTTTTCTGAATTACTTTCCTAAAATGTACATCTCTCTGAAAAAAATATTGCACTCATGAATAATTGTGATGTACAATTTACAGATGTGACGATGGCATTTGCAATCCAAGGATTGCTTGATTTATTGACTGATATTCTGTGGTTTTATCAGATACAAATATCACGATCGTTGAAGCAAGATACTGTGACATTATGATTGCTGCAGAGCATTTTTTTTTAAGTAAAATGCTTGTAATCTTGTATTATAAAGACACTCTCAGAAAAAATTTTCATCCTCCATTATGGTTTGATAAGTATTTCTCAAATGTTCTAAAAAATTATATATATGAATGCTGTGATATGTGTTCCCTTGACAGTCAAAGTTGGACAAAGGGTGTATAGAATGAACATAGATACATGTACATGTACAACCATCTTTTGACAACATGCCGTGTTGCATAAAAATATTGAAGAAAATGTTACAAAACAGTTTGATTTTTGGTGGGGAAAAGCATAGGCAAAAAAGGTCAAAAGAGCGGGAATGGCGAAGAGGACACTAGGTATTCTGAGATAAAGGTAACAGACAATGGACGTGAAAATTTGTTTTGACAGAAAGGCTCAGAGGTTTCTTGATAAAATGGAAAAGATTGGGGTCAGACTCAGGACTGCATTAAAAAGTCAAGGCGTGTTGGTTAGGCTGGATGTAACTGATGTGTTCAATTACCACTCGACTCACCTGAGGGTTGGTCTCGACGGGATGCCAACAGTTTAATATTTGAAGGCTAATTTCTATCGATGTTGTCTGCCATTTTGCCTCTTTCAACGTTGTGGCTCGAGTTTTATCCTACGGCGTAAAAAGTCATTTCACTTCAGAAACCTTTATGATGTTTATCTGTCAGTGGATTAATTCCTATTACTTCTTTCCAGAGCTTCTCACTGCTAGGCAATCAGCCTTCAGTATTTCCACAGCACAAGCAGTGCGTAAACTATTATGACAATTTGACTTCAGAGAATATCATCATTTGAAGACTCCTTCAAGGATTTTCTTTCACTCGGAATTATTCATCCGTAGTAGCTTCTTCGAGAACATGTTAAGTCATTAGGGCACGATTTATTGATCAATTTGCGAGCCGTTCCCTGAAATTCAGCGCCCACCACGCTACTGTGCTCCCACTGTACTGGCACAGAATTGAAATTAGATGTCAGTTCATGGGCGAATGAACAACAGCAAATTGTACGACATACTGTGTATAATGAAGCGTTATGAAATGATTGAATACAGAAATTAGTAATGAGCTGTCCAAGTGATCGATATTATCAATGTACCGGTACACAGTCGACAGGGCTGCGGAAGTCCTCAGGGATCACATGGTTGTTCATCTCTCTGCATGATTCTCAACGTGGAGGAAAGTGTGAGCAAAAGTTTGTCTTTCACTTTCAAAGCACACACATACCGGTACATTGAACCAAACCATCTGGCACAGAGAGAGTCCAAAGCAGTGTGCGAAATTAACGTCAGTCAGACGGTCCGAGACCAACAGATTTCTCATCGGGCCGAAGGTTTTTAGCAACACGTCGGTCGTTATGACCGCGTGAAATTTGAAATAAATGATGAATATTTCCCTGTCAAGACCTCTAACAGATGCAGATGATGACTGACTCTGAATCATGTGATTCAGACTTAAATGTCATGCACCTATCAATGTTTTCCACCGTGGGAGTGCGGGGCAACAGGGGATATTGATCGCACTTCGAGTCCTGGTAGTGGGGAATTCGATCTCTACGGTACGCCAGACGGGGAGGGGGGTGGGGGTTGACAATGTCGCAACATAGTAATTTTTGTCTTGCGACTTTTTGCATTAACGAAGAGTCTAATTCCTCCGATCGACGCGGATAGCACGGTGCAGCTGATTACATTCAGATCAGTATGAATTATGTCCGTGCATGCAGATTCTAGCAATGGAATGGATTGATTTTGGTGCAACAATGCAACACAATATTATAATAATACTCATCTAGTGAGTGTAACCCTGGTAATGTTAGCATATCTGTGTCATAAGACAACAACACCCAGTATCACTTCACTAGTTCCACACTTTAAGTGTTCGGAATTTACATGTACACAAATGTACATAATACAGCCCTTCATTTTATCAAACTGACTCCGTTTTCTTTGCTTTGATTTTCCATTGAAGCGTTCAAAACATAAACGGTTCATAGAAGAGTTTAAGACAAAAACCTACTAAGAGAACAGTGCTGTTGACTAATCATATTTGGTTTTGAACATGTAGGTATTTTTTTACCTCTATGGTTTTGAACTACGCCCGATACAAGGACTAGATGTTACACGACAGCCAATTGTGCTACTTGCAGTCGACAATCAAGTTCATGTTTCGCTGCGTTTGTTTTTTGGACCGCTAGAACATCTTGCTTGCTCGTTGGTCTTTAACCAAAGTTCACAAGGCCGACTGTTACCACGATATATCGACGTGATAATAAGTGTACATTTTATAAAACAGAGCGGCCTTATCATAACAGTTTTGTCGAGTTGCACGATCCGTCGTGTATACTCTCTGAGGCCGAGAGTAGGGCTTCAAATTGTTTCCATGTATACCGGTACCGTTTTACGACAGGCATGCAAAACTCACAGTCATCCTGGGCTGTAGGCCTAAATGTCGCAAAAAATACGTCTTTTAAGATTTTATGGTATCATTATCTGATCGTGTCGATGGTTTTCAGCAGTATCGAGTGTCTGTCAAACTTTTCAGAGTCATTTTAATAACTTTAAGCTTTCAAGGGGCGATGAGACCCAGCAATCGCTCAGGCAAAACTTTTCGATCAGAAAATATGCATTCATTTCCGCGAGTGGCGACGTGTGCCATTCACGTTGTCTGCAATTTCTATAATCGAGAAAAAAGTTACGATACTTGTCCTTTTAATTAAACGTATAACTTCATCTGTTTCTTCATGAATGCAACAGAGGCCACATTAAAGCATATTTATTTTTTGAAAAATGTTGAAAGTAATCCATACGTCATATCAAAATACATACCAAGTATTTTCTCCCTTCTGTACATTTGTACACAGCAATGTAGAGAACACCATTCCCCATAGAAAGTCATGAGAGACAAATTTTCTCGCTTTCATCATCCACATGTAGCCAGTGCATGAGCCTGTATTCCCCGACCCCCGGGTGTTTGACATCATTTTATAGTCCGAGAGTGGGGATCTGACATGGCTAGAAAAAATGTCAAATTCTCCTGTTAGTCCCATACCACTTTTGTAAAATTTTCAAACCGCTGCGTCAACAGCCATTATTTGGCTGTGATATTGAAACCTTACTGAAATATCAAAACAGAGGTATATTAAATATGATAAAATAATTATTGAGATGTTTCTTATTATTACTTAGCTCGGTTTTTGAATCACTCTTTTTTTAAGGGTGGGGATTTAGCTGAGCGGTTTTGACTGCAATTTTTCCACTAGATACAAGGTGCCGTACGTCGTGAGTTCGAATCCAATTGAGAATTAACTGGATATTCAAATTATTGAACAGAAAAAGTTGATTCTCAAGCGACCTTCAAGAGTATGAATCAAAGAGCATTGTGGGTTATTTGTAGTACTGTGTGGGTGGAGAAATGTCATTCTAGTGCTTGTAAGGCAACATGAGAAAAGCCCAGTGGGAGGCGGTAAATATCATCGGGCTGTCTTCTAAGGTGTTGGTGATGGGGAGGGGAAAAACATGCAGCAAAGAAAAGACAGTTGAAAGCTTTGCAGTGGGGAGTTTTTAGTTTGGAGAAGGGAAGTGAGGTTTCTTGGTACAGAATGTTGAGGAGTTAAACAAGTGAGCAGGTGGGGAAAGTTGTCAAATGATTAGGGAGGGCAGATGCAAAAGTTTTAGTATCCCTTCTACATTTTCTATTTGTTTTTAACGTGGGAACAGCACATTGGTGTGTGAAATTACTTCTTATTACAATTTCTCAAAGTTAGTTGGTTGGCTGCCCTATGGTGAAACATCACTATAATACCCTGCTTAAGATACCAGTCACTATGGATACCAGTACCCACATGTACCGGTATACCGGTATCATACCAATAACGTCAGTTAGACTCTCATGATATCAGACTTAAAGTGCTTGTAGCTGTAGATTTTGAAGATTTTTTTTCACAGTTTTTAATGTCAACCACAGTTTCACAGCTTGTTAGATACAAGGTATACCGTAGACCTTGTCAACTCAGCCTGTATACGGTATGTGTAAACTGCATTTTTGTCGTTGACAAGTGAATTCTGGTCACGACTAGAATTCAAATGTAAACAACAACAAGAGCACTTCACAGTACCCCAGTATAGACACTTTGTCAACAAACTATAGACACTTTGTCAACAAACTACACGGTGAATGTTTCAACATTCTTTGAGGAGTAGAACAAGCACTTGTGATGGACATTAAAACAAAAATAGTGAAAAATAAATCATCAAATATTACAGCTACTTGGCCTTCAAAGTATCAAAATGAATTTCATCTTTTCTATCCTAGCTCCTGATAAATTTGGCTTCTTTTTTTCACAGTTTTTCAGGGTTCTATGATTTCAGCCACGCATCTACAGTAGGTCTTGATATCTTATTAGAAAAATTTTCTTGGAATCTGTAGACCTATCCAGACAAAAGTGAAAAATACCAGTATGTGATACAGTTTGCTTGATATTCATGTTTTGAAAGTAACTGTCTGTTTTCACCATAAAGGTATAACCTCCATTTTCCAGGGAAGCAATTATAAATCTTGATGAAAGGACTCTTTCTCAGTATTCATGGAATGAATGATCCGATTCCGTATTCCAGAAATGCAAGATCTCTTCTCTCTTTCTTCATATCCATCCAAAGAAGAATACACAGCTCATAGCCATTGGCTCAGTTTACTTTTGATGGAGTTCTTTGCATAAAACGTAATGGACTCTCCACACACGAGGCAAATTACACACATCAAAGAGTGAAAAGCATACTGAACACAGATAAACAGACAAAAAACAATTTTAATATTTGATTGGCATGTACTTGGATCAGGAATTTTAATTAGAGTCTCATGATAATAATTATCATTTTCCCAACAAATTTAACACATAAAATGACATAACTTTCAGCTCTAAAGTGTCTGTAAATTAAGAGTTCTGTTTTATTTGGATTTGAGAAGGAAATAGTTTTAGGTGTGATTCTGATGGTTCGACCTGAAAAGCTTCCCTGGAAACAAACTATTCCCAACACAGAATAGTTTCAACAGCGTATTTGATAAAATTTTGAAGATTTCCTTTCTTGTATAAAGATGCATATGTACTCTGTGATGGGCTGAAAGTTTGAAGTTATGATAAGGGAATCAGGTTTTGAACATATCATATGATGAATAGCTTTTGAGTATCTGACTGAAGTTCAGACGATATGAGAATACAAGGAAAGTTAATTTCCTGATGATAAGAGTAGTTTGAAAGCCGTACACTGTACATGTGTGTGCCGTAGACAAGCCCAGCTGCGGTATTAACTGTAACGTCGGTGCGTGATTAGCTGTGGTGCTAAATACCACAGACTGGTTTTATGGGCCCAAATTCTGTTGATATGATCTATTCATGGCCTACGATGAAGCCACAACAATGCTGAGCAAAGTTTGTACATTCTATATGAACAAAAATATTTCAGTTGTAGAAAATGATTTATTGTGTCCTGTGTATGAGCAGAACAGAATAGAACTCATTCCAGCACGTTTTTGTCCCTACCCCAAATATGATAAGTTTGTTGCTCTTTTAGCATCAAAAAATCTCGACAATTATCACTTTGTCTACATATATATTTTGAAATATGAGAAGATTATCTCCCTAATGCAGTAATGCACTTGTCACTCTGTGCATTGTACTCTGTGATGGGCTGAGGTAGAAGTATTTGAGGTGAGAAAAGCTAAAAGTACTTTATTTTTAAAAAGTTACTGTTGAAGATGTCTTAAATAGTACCTGTATAATGTGCATACAGGTACTGCATAATTCTTTAGCGCATGCTTTAACCATATGAACATATTCATTCAAAATTATTTGAGTTCACATCACATAAAATTATTTTTGTATTTTCTGGCTTTAGTAGATAGCAGTGAATGCAATTGTTCCCGAGGCTGAAACAGAGTTAAACAATACTGATAATTCTTGGATTGAATTTGTGTATGTGTACATACATGTAACATGCCAGTATTTTGTTAGCAAGTGTTAGTACACTGTATGTATGCATATAAAATTTGCAAGAACTGTTTCAGAGTGCACTTGCGAGTGTTTGATCGGAAGAGTGAAGTGCATGTGAACATGTTTCATTAAATTTAATAAGGAGGTTTAGGCTTAAACTGTCACAAGTCAGTTTCTTGCACTCGCTAAGAGTTGACCATTAACAAGCAGTTGAGTGGTTTCCCAGTGCATATCGCTATCTGGATATTCAATATGGTACAGCAGAGGGACCGTGGTACAGCACAGTCTTTTGTGAGATAGAATCCGCCGGAAAGATTAGCGTTTCCAACTGAATGCCTTTTCCTTAGAAAACCCCTCATCAATATGAAGCTTTGATGCTAATCTGTTTGGTCCTTATCCATTTATATTTTCAATTTTGCAGGAAATAATCAATGAATTCAGGATGAGAGCTCACATTTGAACATAAAAAGATGATTTTCTAATTCTATACATGCAAAGAACAGCTGTTTTCAGATTAGCCAACCAGATTACAACAAATACGCTAGACTACTTGTATTACACAAGTGCACTTAATCTACCACTCTTAAACACAGTGTTTTCACAATTCCCTCATGTTTCTATGGCAACTGTAAAACACGTGCAAATGACAGCAATAGTGCTCTTTCATGAACTGACTACCAGCAGTATTCATTTGTTTCTATTCAATTCAGAGCGGTAATCGCAGTGAAGATTATGAAAGGATCAAATTTTTGTCTCGGTTTTAAATAAATCCTGCTGTTTATAGAAACAACTATTACACAATAATGGGATATGTCAGTGTTCAGAGTTGCTTGTAAACTGAAGATTGAATAATTCACGATGCTCACAGAGGCAGTAACATTTGTCAATATTGTTACTATGATTACCTACGATATATTGCAGATTTGGTAAAAATTATGATTATTTGAAGCAAGTAACACCACATAAATCATATATGGAAAAACAGCAGAAGATACAACCAATTAACAAAAAATACCACAATTATACGGTGTCGCTCAAATTTAATAAGAATTGGTGTATACCAGTATGGGTTACCAATGATCAACAATAAATGTTGTTTCTGTCTGTTCAGTGGAGGAAAATTCTATTTTGATGTTATGACAATGATTTCTGCACAGTACAACCAGAACAAGAACTATTTAAACCAGAAGAACAAGAATGACAAAAGTAATTAAGGTCTGAAATTTTAGGTACTGGAGGTTAACTTTAGCAACATGCATAGCAGAAACAAGCCCCTCTTAGTTTGAGTATAGACGGTCTTCCCCCCTCTACTGTCTATGGTTTCAGCAGGTCTGTTAATATGTAACAGTTCATAAACAATGACAGGAAATGACTCAAGATCAGTGGAGTTGGCCTGTTTCTTACTGGCATGCCATCACTCCTGCACATTTGCAGGATTTCACTTTTTCTTACCTCATTTGCACATTTTTGGCACTGATGTGTTCATTTGAACAAATTCACATCTCAACCCCTGCATCTACCTGTACACCAAATACTGAGATGGTAGCTCTGGCGGTATGGGAGCCTTTGTGTGTGACGGACATACATCCGCACATACATACCCACAAATATACAGACATACAGACACCACCGACTCATCATATACCGGTAAGCTCATTTTGATATTTATATACAAAACCAAATATGAGCTAAAAACTGCAATTATAAAATTATCAGGTCCTTTTTAAGAAAATACAATCACGGAGAACAGTTGTATTGAACCATGAAAATGATATGCATCGTAGTAAAATGTGTCTGGAATGGGGCTTGGGCATGCTCAAAATTATATTGCATTTGAAACAAAGTAAAGAAATTCTGCATTGCTGATTGGTTGGCAATGGTCACTTGACTCATTTGCATAAAGGACTGCTGGGGCTACATAAGGTCGCCGTAAATCTTGCACACCAAATTAGAATCCCATGTAGGAGCTGAATCCAAACCAAGATTTTAAACATTTCATACTTTTGCAGCCATCAATCACTCATGGGTCATAACATACTGAAATGGCCAGTATGGCACAGTAAAAGTGCTCTTCCTTGAGAATATTCAATAAAACAGGATATCCGATTCATCCCCTGGTGCTGTTGTTACGTGCCATCTGATTGGTCCCAAAAGTTCAGCAGGCATGCTATATTCCACTCTTTTTTGACATGAAAAGTCAGCTGACAGGAGATAATAAAGTCATAACATTCTGTCCAATAAATCTGCCACCAGGTCATCTACTGATGGTAGAAATCCTATCAATTTTTCCTGCAATCTCCATTGGGATTAGGTTTTGTTTGTCTGTTTATGTACACCGGCTGTTTTGACCACCACAGGGGATATGTGAAGAAACATACCAGTAGATACCTAAACGATTTATAAATAATTAGCTTTCTGTATCTACATTATAGTACCGGTATATACCAGTACAATTGCTGTCGTTGTTTATTCATTGTGAAGGAACACATGTACATGTACTAACTGAACAAAACCAACCACTGACCTTACATGCACTGAAACATACAAGTTGTGTACTCGTAACATATACAATGCTGGAAATTTGGTAAACTTTGCTGGGACGATGAGATGTTATTATAAAGAAGGGTAAAACGCTGACAATGGATTGCTGATAGTCATTAGCATTCATATTAACACTCATATTTTAATATTACATATAATTTGAACATAAACAGACACACACAACAATCTTGTCAGTGTGAAAAAAGTTAAGAAGATACACAAAATTAAACCTGTCTGATAAAAGGTCCTTACAGACTTCTTAATGCTTGAATTTCATTGGTATTTTGGTTATTTTATTTACATGTATGTCGCGTACTTAAAGCTACTGTGTAGTTAAGTTGCTTCAAACTCTCTGCAAAGAAACATTTCACTATTCTTTTTAACAATCAAGAATAAAAATCATGGGCCACCTTGTAAATTTTGGCATCAGAGAAAAAACGAACCTTACCTACAATGTATATGTACATGTATGTTTGAAATTCAAAATGATCGCTATAACTCATAATCTCTACAAAGAAAAACATAGGGCCAAAGTCCCTGAAGCTACTATAGACATGGATACAAAATTAAGTATTTCCTGACTGTATGAAATTATCTCGCTAAGGTCATCCTTGGGACATGTAAACCAAATATTAAAGCTGTCTGACAAGCGGTTTTGAAAAAACAAGCGACTCAACAGTTGACAGAGCTCTGCTGTGTTATGTAGAGAATAACCTTTTGTGACACATGTATTGATGAAGAAGGTGGATATCTGTGATTAACATTGTAAGTGAGTTCTGTTGAATAAGTTGAGACTGTACGTACTCAGAGAAAGCACACTGAAGAGACAAATGTTTGACTTAAGAAGTTCAAGGTCATCAAAAGCATTATAAGAAATCATGTTACACTTTCATTGCACTGTTTACACAGATTGCATAATTGCTATAAATAGCACATGAGGAATCTTACAGCCCAGCTTTACCATAAAAAATCCTATCACTTTGACACTCTTTCAATTGACCACTCTATTTTTATCCTCAAAAAGTAATCTTATTTTATCCTTACCACGTCAACCATAAATGGACATTAGAACTTTCTCTATCTCTATTTATTTGACCACCCTATCATGACAAACTATTATGGTATCATAAATGGTGGTTCAGAATATATCAAAGTTGGGATTCAGGAAAGTTGCCTTTACATGTTTTAATCCTCAATTCACTATGAACTGTCAAAAAAAGTTGAACTTTCTGATAATTCCACACTAAAATTATTTTGGCTTTGATGATTTCCTAATTAATTCAATTATTTAAAATCATATTAATTATTTTTTTCTGGGTGAATTGATAGGGTTTATACAGTACAAGAATTACATAAATGTAAGTCAAACTTTGACCAAAAGTGACAAAAAAATTCCTTAAAAATACACATTTGCATATTTCATCACAATTTGAACATATCTAAGATGGGTTATCCCTAGGGACCTGTATACCAAATAACAAAGCTGTCTGACCAGCGGTTATGAAGAAGAAGATTTTTTACCAAAAACACCTTTTTTGGCATTAATTTGCCTATTTTCAACAATATCAAAAAAAATCATATTTTTCATCTACGCAACAAATATCAAATCAGTAACTACTGCAGTTCTCAAGATATTTGAGTGGACGGACGCCTCACAAACGGACATACATACATACATACATACATAAATACATACATACATACATACAGACTGACGCTGGACGCCGGACGGATACCCATCCCAATAGCTTCTATAGACTATAGTCTATAGTAGCTAAAAATAAATTTTTTTTATTTTCACAAAAGTGAGACAGTGAAGATGTCATTTACTCCACAGGATTCAGAGTGAGTTCACACAAACAGAAAACCGAGAAATTTATTGTACAATTTGTGAGTCTAAATATCGGTCCCAGGAGGTACATTTTACCTTCAAGCTTCATACATGAGATCTTACGCAAATCCAATGCATGCATTCTGCAAATATTATGACCTACTGTGGACCGATGAAAAAAAAATTATGAAAACATTCCAAATACATGCATCAATGAGCATTTTATGTTTAATGGTCCATAAATATTTAATGCTCAAACCAAGAGTAAAGCCATACAGTGACTGTAATGTAGCCATACAGTGACTGTAATGTTTAATATGCGGAGAGTTAAAAAATATGAAAAATATTTTGTGATTGCAAATTTGGCGAAAGAATCCCTGCACAACTGAAGCAAAACTTTTGAGTATGAATCGTATGCAGCCATTCTTCTATTTTATGAATATATTTTGTCAATCAACTGCGGTATTCCTCCCAAGTACAGTTTTTTTCCTAAAAAGCCAACATCAACATAACACTAAACAGGCCATGACATTTGGAATGTCCTCTAAAATACAGTTGACACAGGCAGTCAAAAATAATGGCTGATGGTATAATATGGTATTAGCAGCTAAATCTGGCTTTTTGAACTTATCGTCAAACAAAAGAATTTGATATAAATTTCATTTTTTTAATATTTCCGTAATTTTACGGGTAAGCTATGCAAATTTATAGTCATAAAACCTTCAGACGTCTGTGGTCTCGTGTAATTTTACAGTAACGAGTAAACATTGAGAATGAGCTTCATACTGAAGTCAAAAGTTATGCACAAATACTATATTTGCAGTTTATTGATTTTTTTCCTTTCAAACATTTCTACCATATACCTTGGAAAGATATTTTACTATTGCAATGCTATGCCACAACTATTCTGTTTACATGCCTGGGGCATATTTGCTTCACAAGGCAAATTCTCAAATATTATGGGAGCCACCCTCTGTAAGAGGTGATACACTGGTATATTATTTCATTCAGAGTCAAGTAACAAAATTAATCATACTGTGTACTTTGATATCATACAAAGGCCTGACTGTAAAACAGTGGGCCCAATCCCCTCACATTTACAATAGTAATTTTCTTAGCATACCCAGCTCCATTGCGTAAACAAATGTACCCATACGCCTAGTATGCTTGGTAATATTGAATTATGGTGTTTCATCTTGTACCCAGTAATATTCAGTATTGCTACAGACGCTAAAAAAAATCTTTATCATTGTACGGTCTTGCTGACACAATTTTTTTCCTTCTTGACTTGAATCTGTGTCAGCAAATTACAGCCATTATCATATTCTAGAGTTAGCACTGCGTATGATGCTGTGTTGCTGTATGTTCACCGGATGTGATGGGAGGCTGTATAACGCCGGGAACACACAGCATGGTACACAGGGATAATCTGGCCACCGTATCCTGACCATTTCACTCCGCTAGAGGCATTTGAAATGAAGGACCACCCTTGCCATCAAAACTATATCCAAGCAAATTACACTGAAGTAGTTCAATAGAGCTAAATGTAAATTCTGCTGCTGGTACAGTAACAGTCTTTTTTGCCCACTCAGTCTGTTAAGGAATGGAGAAGAATTGATCTCTTAATGAGTGCAGCGAACTCTGCAGTATTAAAATTACTTATTTAGGTTCTAGCAATTCATTATAATCTAATGCAGACACAGATGTCCCAGACTGTTTAACAAACAAGTGAACAAACAAACAAACAAACAGGCAGACATCACAGGTTACACCTACTGGCCCTTTCAGTAATGCTCTGATGATTTTTATAAACCTACAACCTGGCATATCAACACTCACTTCAGAGCTATTGAAACATTAAATTTTGACATGAGAGCATATAAATGGTCATATCCATTGAGAATCTCTTTACTCAAATTCTTTTGTTTGTGTAACTTTACAACATACTGATGAAGAAGCAGTATAGCTACCTTGGTATATTCAATAATGATGGATACATGCATGTAGCTTCAAAATTCACCAGCATGCTCTAAAGACCAACCTTTTTCCTATTTATTTAGGATTCTGTAGGTTTTTGAGTCACTGTTATTTCTGAGAGAACAAGTCACAGTCAATAAAGAATTGCCACTTGGGAAAATAAACGAAACCTGCCTTTTCTCCCTGCATGTAAATTTTGCTCCAACGTATCAATAATTTTTGTATGCTAAATTGAAATTCATTCCCAATTGCATACTTAATGAACTATTCACTGCTACAAAGAAAAAAAAAATTCTTGTCCAAATTTCCCCGGCGGGAAATCATATGCAGCCAGTGTGTCTGTTGGAAAAATCCCGGAAGAATAGACGCTAATGCATGTAATCTCAAGTGGGAAATCAATACATGTGAGAGGAATGACTTCACCATAGCAACAGCAAAATATCATCATTTCATGTTCAATCGATTACTCTGCATTGTTACATGTATTGTACACTTTGATGAGAATTGATTCTGACATCACACAATATACAGTAATCCCAGTAAAATCTCCGGAGATATCACTATCAGCAGAAACAACCTCTGAATTAAATTTCACTTGAAATTATTATAATTAAGTGGGTATGTAGTCACAGCCCCAACACTCCTTACTGAACAAAGTTATTAAAAATATATGCAGTCTGTTTTTCTAAGTCCCTGTACAAACATAACTCTTGAATGTTTGTTTTTTTAGGAATTTGTTTCATGAATCAACAAGTTTCTTGCTGTAGCCTCACAGGTATTTCAAATATCTTGTACATCAAGTCTATGGTTTGTACTGCCAGGAGATGATGGTGACATGCATGTTATCATTAACAAAATCACAGTATTCTACACATCAAATGGTTGAGTTCACAAGTGGAATACTGAGTATTTCAACGTAATTTGGGCTTCTAAAAGTTCTATATTGCGAGACTGTAGTTTATGGCATGAAAAACATGATGAGGAAAAAATACTGTTACATACACATGTAAGTTACCGTGCTTTTGTGGTTGTGCAAAGAATATTCAGAGTTGAAATAAAGAGAGAAAGAGACAGACAGACAGAGACAGAAACAGAGATAGAGGCAGAGACAGACAGAAAGATAGACAGACAGTCAGACAGAAAGAGACAGTGACAGACAGAAAAGACAGATGTGGTGTAAAACAGTTAAGTACTGACTTCAATACATTTAACCCTTTAGTGCTGTAATTTGTCACACCAAAATTTTACCAATTTTTATGAATTTTTCTGAAATTTTTTGATAATTTTTAGACCAAATGGACATCATATGTCATTGACTACAGTTTGTTATCAAAATTGTGACAAAAATCTGAAAAAAATTGACTGGAGTATATTTTCTAAAGGTGACAAAAATTGACTTTGGGGCTCAAAGGGTCAAAAGGACAACACATGTAGCTGAACTTTAGATGTTAAACTAACTGTAGATTTTCATGTGTGTCAAAGTAAAGCTATTTTCAGATTCTTACATGGACTACGGTATTAGCCTTACCAGCATGACACATTATGTATAATACGCAATGTCAATGTCATTGATGAGAAATAAGTTCTAGTTTAAATTGAAATTTTAGTTGCCTACAATAAGATCAAACACGACACACATGTGTACATGTATAGTAAGGTTGTATCCACAAGTTGAACATGAAGAATTTATTTAAAATTACATGATTTTGCAAGTAGAAAATAATTAATTTGAAAATACATAAAAAGTACAGGTGAGGGAAATTTAATATTCAAATTGTACAAAGAAGGTAATATTTCCTTATCAGCATAAATGGGGAGTGGGATGGAATTACTGAAAAATTTATTTGCAGAAAAAAATGCTTGAACTAATATTATGGAATCCACTTGGCATTCTAGTGGCTTCACAGCGAAATCTTTTTTAAACAGCAAGAGAATTCAAGATCTGCATCAATGAGGTTTAGAGTAAAAATAAAATATCAGATTTAGTTGACTACCGTTGGCTCTGTGGGAATCAGACGTAATTTGAACTGACATGAAATGATTCAAAAACCACTGGCTCCAGTCTGGATAGAGAGACTTGATTGGAATAGGAAAAAAATAATTTATCACCCATTAAAGAACAGTTTCTAAATCAATTTAAAGCTGAACATCGGTGTGCCACGTAAATTGGCGTGCACAGCGACATAGCGTAACAAATGAAGCAACTGCTGCGTTCCGTGAGCAAATTACAACACGAGCCATTTGCACAGTAGGTATAAAGTCAAAAAGTCATGAAAGTTCAACTTGCGTAATTATGACAAGCAAAAGACATGAGCAGAGTAACTGGGATCTTCTCTCAACTTTGTTAACACAGCAAAATTTGAATACGTATACATGTACATCCATGAATGCTCATCAAGAACAGTCTGAGCTCATCGTCTGTCTATTCTCAAGTTGCGCTCCACGCTCATACTGGAAAAAAGCCTGGCACCGTTGACACCAGCAACCAAAGATTACAAAATGATATCAGGTACTACTCCAAACTATCAATTTCAGCCAGTGAAGGTTACAGTATTACAGAGATGCTTGGTGGATGTTAAACCAAATTCCTACAATATCGGTAATGACAGTGATAGCCATTTCATGTACTTGAGATTCAAAAGCTCTCTTTTGAAATCATAATTTTAAATTTTTTTTCTCAAGAATTATTTTGATATATTTTAATGTTCATGTAGTATATAAAATTCAGCGGATATCTTTCCAATGTAATCAAAATTGTCTGATAATACAGATCCTAAAAGTACGCGAAGAACATCAGAACCAAAAAATATGAAAGAAGCTACATATATCGAATGGTACAAATTATCACATGCAAGAATGCATACTTGGAACCTTGCCAGTGTCTCCAATCACGCACAACCATCCATCATTGCTGACTGCAAGAATCATCATGTACATGTATCTACGAATTCACTTTTAATCTCACATAAAAAATGCTTTGAAGACAAAAGACCAGCTGCCTCTGCAGTTTCCTTTTTAAGAGACCAGGATTTGGAAACATTCAATCTGGAGATGAAAAAATACATGATTTATAATTCTATTTGATTCATGACTACAGAATATACAGTATCACTTGGTGATTTCAAAATAAAGAAGATATTTATTTTTGTCAACTGCAACTTTTTGTATGACTATGCAATATTTGCTGAGATATTTTTATCTGTGGCAATTTTCTCTTCCTTTTCAAGCATCCTAAGATATCCCTGTCTACAGATCTTTGTACTCCTGTAACAGCATAGAAGCTGTAATGCATGGAGAGATACCGAGCAGTACATATCATGCATATATGCACAGCCAGCTAAAACCAGCACAGAATATGTCTCTGCCTGTTTGACTGATTCCTATTTTGCCAGCATTCGACCTTTCAGTCATGTTACCGGTAATGATTTTTCCATTTGACCTAACAGGTACTTCTGAATCAACTGAGACAGAAATTCAATGCCATGGATCAATTTACCTCTCTGACAATTATACCGCGTGAGTACAACCAAAAGTGATCAAATGGCAACTTGATTCGCCAGTGGGAAGGTATTACAATTTTACACCATAAGTGCACAAACTGTCATGTACTGTATCACTATTGTACTTATCAAGCAGCAAAATTAAAGATGATATTCTGTAGTTACATTGAATTCCTAAATACAGATACTGGGTAGCGACAAATTATTTCAATCTTGCATTGCATCAAGGAAAGGATTTCTTTTTTAATTCTGAGTGATCTGAAACCGTTGCAAGCTGTTTGATTTGTTTTGTATGGATGGATACAGCACCGGATATTGACGGTGAAATCTAACATCTGCTGCACATGTACTGAACTTCTGGACTAAAGTTGTGAAGCATTCCTAGGAAGTGTGACTCTAGAGTGTCAGAAAACTCTGACCATTGGTGGAATGCTATCTGAGTTAGATTTGACACACTGACACAGTGATTTAAAGCCCCAATAGCTGCCAATGTGTAATAAACCGATCTCAAAATATCCTGAGTTTTCCAAGGGTTTTCTTTGAATAAGACCCAATAAAGACTGAAAAAGTGTATAACACTGTCATAATTGTCGAAAGTGGCATGTGATTTCAAACGTTTTACCATCATTTCAGATTTCCCGCCATTTTCAAAAACCAATCATGTGACAGAGAAAATAAAGATTATGACAACATACTGTTGGCCATTGTGTGGATGCATTCAAATAAATGGCATCATGCTTGTTTCTTGGATGATTACAATGTGTATGTGCACAAAATACTGCATTTTTTGTTCTTTTCTATGGGGACGCCATTTTACGAGTGTGGCACCCCTATATTATTTAACTTGTTAAAATATGTAGTCGTGGTCCAAATCAGGCAGCAGTGATACTTCTATACATGTCCTTCAGTCAGCACATTTACACGAACCAACGTTGGTTTGAAAATAAAATCATGAAAAAAATTCCTATAATTAGCAGCTATTGGGGCTTTAACAAAATGTAAATTTACAACCAAAATCAAAATATACAAATACATATGCAGTAAAAGAATTTTTGTGTACCCTTATGAATGTGAAATCTGACTCCATCCATATACATGTAATAAGGCAAAAAAAATAAATTGTGCTGTTCCGATAACATGGTTTTCAAAAATAGGGTAGGTAGGCAGGAATTTTTTTCCAAAATATTTTTATTTTAAATATGCATTTTACAGGGGTTGAGGGCGATCAAACACTAGCCACATTTCCAAAAAAATATACAGACACTTAGACTCATCATATAAGCTCTTTTTGGTATTTATATATAAAACCAAATATGAGCTAAAAATGTATCATACATATAAAAAGAATATAAACATAAAAGACATCCTCGTTCAAGCAAAAATCAAATGCAAGGTAACTAATATGTGATTTTACTTTTTTTTTCTCTCTTTTTATTTTTACTTGCGTATTTATGTAGTCTAAAAAGTTTCAGCAGGTAAATAATTGGGTAGGTCGGTTTATCGGAACAGCATGATTTTTTCATTCAGCCAACATATTGGTACATGCTTTGCGTCTCAAACATCATAAACCACAAACACCTCGTCTACAACATCTTGGCATTGATGTTACCACAAGAGGCAATAAAACAGCTTATTGGTTTTTGAATAGCATCATACCACAAGCACTGACTAACAAGAATGATACTGTACTTCTCTTGAGAATGGATGTTGGTACATTTCTCTAGATTCTTAATTTTCCTAACAATTTGACAAAAGCTGAAAGATATCTTTTGCAACAAATTTTGAAGATTAAATTTATTTACATTTGTTTTCATATTTTCATTGTGATTCTACCATGTACATAATTGTATATAAACAAAACTGACATTTTTCCTATTTTTATAGACAAACCAGGAAAGGTTCTACAAATAATACATTCCACACTTAAATTTTAGTCTTTCCTTCCCTTTGTTGGATAATTACGAGCATAGCATTCAAGTCAATGCGGCTAAACAAAAACATGATAAGCATACGCCTTTCATTTAGCATCATTTCTGACAGAAAGTGGTGAAAACGACAATATTGCACAAAAGATGATCAAAATCAAAATAAGTATGTATTTCTTAAAATTATCTGGTCACATGTCTTTGGTATCATCACGATCTCAATTTTTTTACATTTGGATTCAAAACTTGACCTACAGATGCTAACATTTACATGTACACTGTTGCAGTATTTTTCTCTTTATTTCATGTACTGACCAAAATATGAACAAATCCAAATGAGGTCTGTTTTAACACACTTCATTCAATGACTTAGGTTAGTGTAAAAGAGCAAAATTTCATCAACTTGTTTTCCATACCGTCATTTTTATCAGAATCTCATGTCAGTAAAACCTGCTGTACTATTACAATGTACATCACAGGAAATTGCACTCCTGTCAGAACCATATTTCATTATTCAGAAAATAAAACAAGGAAGATAGAATGGAAGTCACAAAACAAAAGGAGCAAAGTCAGGGTATTGTCTGATAAGAATGTTATTTCCCGACTCTAATGTGAAAAATTGAGTTAAAGCCCTGCAGATATGATTTCCTTGACAAGAAATATGAATGTTTCATACAAGATTTGAAGCCCTAACAAAAACATCCCATCTCAATTACAACATGATAAGCAATATATCTGTAAGGAACTACGACTGTATCACAAATGTTATCGGAGATAGTGTTGCAGATTAATGTAATTCTCATACAAAATTCATTACACAGTAATGGGATCTATTCATCATTGAGATGCTGTTCAATACATGGGATAAGAAATAATATCTGAAATAGTATGTTATTTCATATCTGCTGTCTTCAATGCGAAACTGTCACCAAGTACATGTACACATGATCTTATGACTAGGGATTTCAGATTATGAGTGGTACCGCACACACAAATTGTTTTGAGTGGAGCAAGTAATCTTTCACCGGTCTTCATTACGGGAAGGCTCCATTAACTTAGGAATACCCTACTTCCCTAGAGGATCAATTTCACAGACCTGCCTTTCCTACAATGGCACTACAATAGCACCAGCTGGATTTGATAAACATAACAATGGAACATTCACACCTTGGGGATTAAAAGTCTTCTGTTTGTCACCCGAGTTGCTCAGGCAAGGACTCAGGTTTCAGGTACCATGCAAATTAATGCAGTCGTCCCCTAATGTTTTTTACCAGTACATGCACGGATATTACAGCTGTGTTGGTACACTCTTAAATCTTTCTCTAAGGGACCGTCGATAATAAAAGCTGACGCACGACAAACGTAATTCTTTCGTTTAGGGGGGGGGGGGGGGGGGTAAAAGCTCATTTCGTTTTGTGTGCATCAAAATCCCATAAGGACTTTCTATTGTTTTCGAAGTGCGACTTTGCAGCAAGAACGCAAAACTACCTTCGTGTTCATCGAGAACAGAATGACCACAAAATACGGTGACAGAAAAGACAACGAAAAGACATGAATGTGAAATAAAAACTTGTATGCTTTTTCAATGTGAAACATGTACGTGAAACATTTTCCTACATGCAAAATACATTAAAATGTTCTGTCTTACAAAGTGAAACGCGTAAAGTGGAGGTTTATTAATTAATGTGCCCTTTCTGTATTTGTTCATGGGCGTGCAGATCAGAGAGGTGCGTGTGGGTTTGTCAGAAACGGCATCATAATACGAAATTGATTTCGCAAAAGAACTTTCGTTTTGAGGGGGGAGGGAGGGGGTTTCCAGTAAAACAAAGGAATTACGTTTCTTGTGCATCAGCTTTTATTATCAACGGCTCCTAAGTACAATAATTTTTAAGAAAAAGAAAGTCTGAAAGACGCAAATTGAAAGTAAGTCTGTCCTATGATCACAGAGAACACCATGAAATGCACTACTGTCAATTTTCAGTTTAAAAACTATATTCGTGCATCAAGATTTGGTGTAATTTTATTATTATGAATAATAAATTAATACGTCTCTTAAACACAAGAGCCTGATTTATGATCACACATTCAACATGCAACCATACAGGTGATTACAGAAACGACAGACAAGACGCAGCATTCCAACATACCAGTCTGTGCAAGGATTACCCATTCAGCACAATGGTATGACCTAAACCCAATTGTTATGAATGGTAATTGTGGACCATTTTACAGGGCAATGGGGGAACAGGTTACATCATCATTGGAAAGTCAATGTCAGTATCTGGCAGTGGGGATTTTGTATAACTGTTTGAGGTACAACTTTTGTCATGAAACGCTAATTTGGGGCATTTGAAAGTCAAAAATAGTTATCAGCGGTTCAACTTCACCCTCAGTTTGAACATAAAAAAGCATCTCGAACTGATGCAACAGAATGAAACAAACTTTCCAACTTCTAGAACTCAGGGAGTATATGTATCTGCTTCAAAAAAGTCAACTTTAATGCATGTAACATTTTCATTTTTGTCACGTTTTAGAGTCAAAGACTCGACATACAGTACTTGAAAAGCCATTTTACAAACCTGCTTTTTTCTTTTGCAAAGGAAGCCTTACAACTGACGAACAAAACTGTGATGACAAAGAATGACATGCGTAATCTAATAAAGAGCATGGTTTCCATGACAACTTCCTCTTTCATTCCGCTAATCAATTGTGAGTCTAGACACATACTGATTACTTTTTGGATGAGTAATGTATCATTTGATGTGCAGCTGACACAATTTTGTCATCAATTTTGGAAAAAAGCCGACAAAAAATGATACTCACAAAAAAACTTCACAAAACTCCTGCCAACATCTATTAGTGTAAGTTTTAAAGTAGTGAACTTTCGCCCATACTTACCTCAATGAATCTTTCAACCATCTCTTACCAAATCAAGAATAGAAATCAGTGCTTATTGTGCAAAGTTTGCAAAGAGAGAAAAGTTTACCTGATAATTACCGATATTTGAAGTTAAAAATGGCCCCCATCACTGTGTTAACTCTAAAGAGGAAAATAACATTTTTGATTTTCACAATCTGAGACAATACAGTGAAAATTGTTCTTACACAAAGAGCTTTAAAGTGACGTCCCCAAGCAGAAAATGTTGAAAATATTTGAGTCTCCGAATATCTGACCCCTAGGCATATTCTATAATAACCCTTCAACCATCAAACCATGTCTGACACTGGTCGATCTCTGTTTCCCTCATCCACGTTACATGTGAGAAAACAGATGAAGATATAGAATTCATTGGTGACTAATTTCACAGTCAACTGTTTGCTTACTATAATTTTATTAGACGATATCTATAAAATTTGAAAGCTGGAAAAGAAATTTATTGGAATGTTTTATTAAGCCATCTCATATATACTTCATGTAATGCCTGAAAACAGATTCGTCGATGCTGGCAATCTATATACTGAACATAAAGATCTGTGACTTTCTGCGTTGATGACAGTAATTCATTGATAACGTCCTGCACCAAAAGATAAGCCATTTCAATATTATCATTTTTTAAAATCTCTTATCAGATCGACTGACAGTTTTTGGCAAAAAAAGCAATAATTGCTGACAAGGAACACAATTTCAGGTCCCTCCTTGATTTGAAAATAATACGCTCCTAGTCAGTGTATGATATAATCTACTTGATGAGGGAGACAACCGCAAATTAGACAATATTGAGTCAAAATTTTATAAGCATTTTAAATTTTACAATGGCCAGACCAGATTTTCTAAAAAGTTCAGAAAATAGTCAAGATTTTTTAAAGTTCTGAAGTCAGTAATTGTAGTTACCTGTTTGCTAATGTGGTTATATCAAGCATTTATTTTATTAATCAGTACTTAATATGGTCAAGTTTGAAACTTAATTCAATAAAAGACATTAAACTGAATCATGTAAGTTACTCTGTAATGTTATAAAATGTGATTGATTTTGATGGTTTCATATTAGATGTTTAACTCTTTACCTGCCAGACAGTATCACCTTCCCATCTGCCAAGTCAGTAAAAAGCAGTATTGAGCCAAATTTACACATATTGGCATGTTGCAGAAACTTAGTCCATGAAAATCATGCTTACAGTACCTGTGTTTTCAGCCCGGGTTTTCAGGGGCTTTCAAATGTTCAATATTTTATTAAAGTGCACCATATGGGACATGTTACATGTAAGCTTCACTTGGTTTTGCGTAACTTGACCTGATATTGAACTTGACCTGATATTGATGTATGAACTTGGCAGGATAAAGGTTTTAAGGTTTGGATTTGAAACCTCACAGGACCTGACTACTAGTAATCCAGAACCAAAAAATTAACTTGATACAACAATTTGGAAAAACATCACCACACATCGCTATAGTTCATGCTTCTTCAATACCACAATCTCCATCTCTAAAGCTCTACTTATGCCGTGTACAAGCACTTCTGTTTATAAAGAAAAATGTGTACCAGAAGTTCTATCTGAAAGACTGATGATGTAGACAAGACGACTGGTGATTGAGAGAAAGGATTGATGTTGAAGAATGGCTGTAGCGTCTGCAAGCTGACAGCTTGAAACTCTCCAGATGGAATAAAACTTACCAGGAGAGACTGCTGCACCTGCCGACAGATTGCACAATAAATGCAGGTCTTCGGCTAAGAATGTCTATTCCTTGAAATAAAATTAACGGATTCATATGAGGTCACCTTTTTCATGTCTGCTCCATCTCTTTCAATTACGGTTACTGTCAACCATTACAGAAATATTTCAGTTTAATTAGTGTGACAGCAGAGCTGACTTCAATGAATGGGCTGCACTTTCAAGAAATATGGCTGCTTGAGAATGTCCTTCATATCGTCCGGCAATTCATAATCTACATGCCTTGCATATGTCGTCTTTCAATGGCCACCAATGAAAAGCCACATTTGAAATTCAAATTTTGGAAAACGGAGTATTTGTCATGTTTTGCTTTCAATCATAATTCCTCTATTTCTTAACAAAGGATCTACCACTGCTAATGCTGGGCTTTTAAGCCTGTAAGGAAAATTGAAATTAATTGTGTCTTTAGCAAACCTTTGAAGTATGGGGTTTGCTGCTCTGATGCAGCTGAATTTTCTAGATACTACAGCTCAGTGAGTACTGTACAGAAAAGTTAGATATCTACTGTGGCATAGGTTCAGGAGTGATTGTAAGGTTCAACGCTGGAAGGCGGGTAGATAAAGCACAATGCTGTCGTGAGGCCAATTGCTGAAAAGCAGAGAGTGCATGTGAAACGTTGAAAGTGGAGAAAATGGGCAGGTGTAGAGTACTGATTGTCTGAAGCTCTTATCAGTTCAGAGGTGTAAGCGTACAGCGTAGTATTGCATGTCAATGTGAGTATTATCATCTTCGGCCTGATCAAAAGACGTTGTCTCATTTCAACAGCGACAGAAATGCAAGATAAAAGCACAAGCTAAGCCTACTGTACTATTCTGAAAGTAGAAGAATTCTGGTTATATTGGAGGGGAATGAACCTTTTCATGTGTTGAGTCCATAGGATATTAATGTGAACGTGCAGATTGTCTACATACCATTAATTCACATCAGAGTTGTAAAAGTTTTATAAAAACAGGAAAAGACCTTTCGTTATTATGATTCATGTGGTAGTCCTCAGGAAGCTCTACAACAGCTGAAACCATGACACTAATTACCGTAATAAAAATAAAAATTATTTTTTACTCTCTGGCCAGAAGAGTGAGCCATGAGAATACAAACCTTATCCACACATCCTGCGAAAGACTACGGATGAACTTAGTAGCACATTTGTCTGTGATATATTGATGATTCATTTTTACTTTCTGTAAATAATTTCCTTATTTGAGAAAACAATAATACAGTATTTTAATGTGTCAATCCGACGGTACTGCAGCTTTGAACTGAAGATCAAAAAGCTGCCGTTATAAAAATGTAGACTTCGCCTTGTCTATATCACTAACCCGTGGTATATATACTTCCGATGACAAAAAAAAACGTCGTTCAATGTGTGGAAATAAACGACAGAGTGATAAACAGCAACAATGCAATGGACAACGGTGCGAAACCGAACATGTCGAGTGAATAGCAGAGCGTCTTGGCAGCAGTTCGGCCGCGGCCTTACTCCTTGAAGGCGCTGACTGTAATGTTGCTAAGCTGTAAATATGTTTGGCGTCAGTCCACGGTTACCCTACCACTGTGGGGTAGAGTAACCGTGGTCAGTCGTTTGACATTCAGCAGTGGTTGTCCTGTTTCCGTGTTCTCTTGCGATGTCGATAGAACAATACGAGTCGATTTATTTCGACAGAAAACTAGCATGCTAAAATGCCACCGAGGAAAAACGTAGACCTGAGTCTCTCTCATGTTCGTAACCCTGTTCAAGTAATACTAAGTAGACTCACAATTGAGCTGAAGTTATATAAACAGTGAGTCAAAACAACATGAACATAACATGCTCTATCGTCTATGCCGAGGGATTCGCAGATCCTCGAAAGTCTGACAACAGACAATAAATTTTACTTACTCGGTTATTCTCGGGTCCAAGTTTCCAATCCACAGACGGTTGTCACCGCCAGAATCGCTCGACGAAGAAGCCATGTTATCTTGCACACGATCACACAGCGGGGAGAGCAGTTTTCAATCTGACCATGTTCATTGACATACCTCACAATTTACCTTTCAGTACACCCGCCATGTTACTGTTAGGACATCCCTAACTTGCTGGCAATTTATACATAGACCACCTAGATTCTTGTATAAAAAGTTCCACGGCATGTAAAAGTTCGGCGGGAGTTCGACGCTGGTGGCGTCGGAAAAATCGCGCATACATGCATGTACATACATATACTGACATATATAAATACAGAAATAGATGGAAAGATAGAGACAGACAGGCAGATAGGTAGATAAATAGATAGACAGATAGATAGATAGATAGATTGATAGATAGATAGGTAGATAGATAGATAGATAGATAGATAGATAGATGGATAGATGGATGGATGGATGGATGGATGGATGGATGGATGGTTGGATGGATGGATGGATGGATGGATGGATGGATGGATGGATGGATAGATAGATGGCACAAGACCACTAATTCATAGTTCGGAAGAAAAATAGTGCAGACCTTGAAGTTTTCATACCTTCATGGATTCTTGTTTGGTTTGAACTTTAATTTGAAACATTTGAGTAAAGGTGTTTTTCTGCTTGAATCAAAATGCAGACTGTCGTGAATAACGGCTGAAACATTCGGTGGTAATATGTGGAGTTCTAAGGCCCATCGAAATCATATCATAACAATAAGCCCGAATTTTGTCACAACACCACTGAGGGCGCTATTTTCATAGTGATCTCAAAATTTCCGTGGACTTGCCCACACGAAAAATCCATCAGTACTGAAGCTTGCAGAGTTTAATGTTAATATTATGCATATCCTTTCGAATGGTCTAAATCTTTTACGGTGAAAAATTGAAACCATTGGAAAATGGAAAATTTGCAATGTAATTGATTCATACCAACACATGTTTCTGGATTGCAAAAGGCTTGGCCTATTCTGGCAGCAGGTCAATTTTTTGCTGTCAAAACTAGATATTCAAATATCTGTAGATTTCCACATCATTGTATTAGGTTATAAACCACTACATGAATCTTTGTTGATTAGATTTGTCAATTTAGTCATCACGCTTGCAAAGTATTGTATCTTTTCTTCATGGGTCCATTTTAGAAAAGACAATGACTGCCAAAAAGCAGTACTATCGTACGTGTTTCATAACTACCTGCATTTTAACTATATGATTCACAAATTTAATAACTATTGAAAGTTCTTTGTCTTTTAGAAAAGAATACTTGTGTAACTTTTGATAAGATTGTAGAGGATAATAGATACAACAACATCAATGACTGTAAAAATAAGAATCTTTTTATCTTCTTGAACAATTAATACTATATGTAAAAAGCAATGTACAATTTTTATGACTGAAATAAATATATTAAAAAAGAACATAGTACATTATAAGCCAGTGATGCGGTGAATTACCGCACGTTTCACCTCACCATTTACATGTACAGTTGTATGTATACCACGCACAGTGTCTTCTCCAATAAGCAGCATGTATTGAAAACCAAGACATAGTCACAGACTAATTTATTTATTGCTTACAAAAATCATGACCAGTGTACTACTGGCCTTCGAAAAAACATCACTAATTAGTGACTAACAAGCTTTGTATTCACAAGAATATCATATATTGTTCATAGTGCGTGCCTATATCTTTCAGAGAAAGCTTGCGTCAAATAGCTAATTGGTTCCAAAATATTCATTTTAAAGCTGTTGGGTATTGAAACTGTAACTAAACAGAATGTAATAAATGTGTTATCCTAAATTTAAAAAAATCATCAGTAGTCAAGGTGACATTGACCTAACACCTGTTAAGAGGATTCGTGCCTCTGAATTTTTAAAATAGGAAAATTGAGCTCAACGCTACTGTGGTGGCCTATAGGAAATTAATTAGTGGTCTTGTGACAGATAGATAGGTAGGCAGAAAGGCGGATTGTCATGGACGACCTCTGTCCGATTTAACATCAAACCAGGTACAGTACCGTAAATGTATGCGGGGTTTTTTTGTAAGTTTGACCTCGACTTCGAATAAAAGTTTTTCAAAAAATGTGAATAAATTTCAAGGAAATATGAACCAATGAACAATTTCAGTGAGTGAGTGAGTGAGTGAGTCAGACAGACAGACAGACAGAGAGCAGACAGGGAAAGAGACAGACGGGAGGGAGGGAGAACGAAACAAAATTAATTAAATGAAATAAAAGGAATGAAATTTTTTTCTTTCTTGACGTTTCAAGGAACAACTACTTGGAGAGACAGGGTACATGCTGGAATTCCATCTAGTCTAGTTTGACAATCAAGGCATTAACAATTCCACTTCGGCCACTAGAAACTCTTTAATACTTAATAAAGGTATTAAATGTATAAGTGTATCGAACTGAACTCTTTCTATTTATACAGGGACTTGGTAGACGCGAGCCGTACAGGCCGCAAGTCAATCGCAGGTCAGTAATCTGTCGATTTCAGGCAGCAACGAGGGCGCTGTACACCTCATGCACACGCACTGTTAGCTTTAGCTGGAGCTCCGTTCCTTTATACTGACTTCAGAACACGGTAGCACAGCTCTTCCTTATTCACGATTACTACCATTTTCTTGAGAAGCATGTTTGCGATAGCTGCAAACAATACTTAACAATTACGTTTCAAGGAGCAGCCAATAAACAACGGGTATGGAAGACAAAATACCATCGTTCATTCTGTGCCTTTAGGGGATAGGAAAGTTTGGTGTTATGTTCTCAACTGGATTTTAATTTTTTTTTCAGCCTTTCTCATTTTCCATGGCCTGTAAACGCAGAGATGACCAAAATTTGAGCCAAAGTTGAAGTCATAAATTAAAAAGATAGCAACGACAATAAAGACTGTCATAGGCCTAAGCTTATGTCCAGCTACGCGCCCACACATGATTTATACAAATATGCGTCGTGTCTAGTTTTTCACAGTAAGAATCACTGAAGTCCCGATCTACCAATCGATTTAATCGTTTCTGAAGCTGATGGTGCCGTTACTGTTTCTGCGTTTATGAATAAGCAGCACTCTGTGATGGATATAAGGACTTATACCCACATATTTTCAACTACGCTCACAGATTTTAGCCGTCTGAACAAAAACATCGATCTATGACTGTCAACCATGGAATATGTCAATAAAATATTTTGATAAGCTTATTTATATGACCTATGTCGCGAGTTGGATACGTACTTTGTGTAGGGCTTCCGACCGATGGCAAATGACCTGGTAGATTTCTGTCAATGTTTGACGACATTAGGTACGCTGAATGATAACGTTTCATCGTTGAATCTTCGTTGGTTTTAGTCCCATCAACATTTTCTGGGTCAGATGTAAGTGAGTTTCATGGTTCTTTTTCATAGTTTCACTCAAGCGTTTTGATAACAATTTCCATGAGCATACGACGCGATGAGTTGTCTTGCATTTTGGACGCCTCAAAAGTAGCCGAAGTCCGAATTAGATTTTTTCAATCTGGTCGCCATATTTACCACATAACATGGCTGTTTGCCAACGTTGTATTGATCAACCCAAAACCAGTTGTTTTTAACACAAATTCTCGTTTTAACTCTTTACTATTGGGGGCAACATTGCAATGCATAATAGCACATCATTTTACATTATAAGAACTCTGTAAGAAAAGGCTGTGAGATACATTACACGTTGCAGTCTCTCAGTACCTATAACGTATTGTTTACGATGAATTGTTGACCCCACCCAATTTGATTGAAAACCAGACTATGCATGACAGTAACGTTTTGAACGAAGTGTACTTATGAGCTGTACGATCTTGAGATGGAATTTATGTCTGTGATATGGTTACTTGGCCCACCTACGGCGAGAACTCCGTCGTTGAGAGGGGCGATCTTTGACCAAAACGAACTATAATGATTAAACTCGAAGAAAACGACTAAAAAACATAATGGCTGCCTGGGACATTACAGTGCCTGTTACAGACGACATTGAGATGATTGGATTGATAATTATCCCCCACAGTTCCTTAACGATGTCACTTTTATGGTTCAATTATGGACAACTGTTGAGAATTACTTCTACTGTTTTGAATTGATCATATACAGTCCTGCTGACCGCACAGCTAACTAATGACGTCAATATTAATCTGTGTACTCACTCAAATTTTACACCCAAAACTGGTGACGTTTTCAGCAATAACAATGAAAATACACATCTTACTGTATACCTTACTCGTTTCCTGTCGCATTTATTGTCAGAGCAAAGAGTAAAAATGGTTCAGAAGACTAAAGCCGAAAAGTGGACGACGATAATTACGACTGTATTTGGAATTTGTGCATTGATACTTTTTATTTGCATGGGAATATGGTATACGCCAGAATGGGAAAAAGGTGTGTTGTATTATATTGTATTGCATTGTCTTGTATTGCATTGCATTGTACTGTACTGTACTGTACTGTACTGTACTGTACTGTACTGTACTGTACTGTACTGTACTGTACTGTATTGTATTGTATTGCATTGACTTGCATTGCACTGCCCTGCATTGTACCATACTGTACTTTACTATATTGTACTGAACAGTACTGCACTGTAACTGAGATGCACTGCACTATTCCGTTCTGTGCTGTGCTGTACTTTATTGTAATTGCATTGCATTTCACTGCACGCTCTGTACTGTACTGTACTGTACTGTACTGTACTTACTGTACTGTACTGTACTGTACTGTACTGTACTGTATCGGAGTATCGTCACAATCAACCTGAAATTATATACTATTTAATACAATAAAATTATAGCAATGCAGAAGAAATAGACGTGCAACAACTTCAACAATTCGTTATACTTTGCAAGTTAGAATCGCAAAGATCGTAATCATCATCATCACCATCATCATCATCATCATCATCATTATCGTCGTCGTCGTCGTCGTCGTCGTCATCATCTGATCACTATTATCATCAAAATCATCATCACAAGCAGCAGCATCTTTTTTCATATTAAGAAGTATTTCTCTTGTGTTGCTAGAATCGGATTCCACGACTCAAGCAACGGCCACACAGTCAATGAATATCATTAAAGAGTTCGTTGGTAATTTCAAGGCTGGAAAAATGGTCGACAAGGTTGGAGTCATGTGATTAAAGACATTCCCAAATTATATCAAAAGGTAAGGTTGAGTCAGTCAGCAATGACACAAGGCAATAGCAATGGTATTTCAAAATTTACAAACTGTTTTTTGGGGGGTTTTTTTTCTAGCGCTGTATTTAATTGTCGGATAATTCTTGATTCAGCTCAATATGCTGTAACCTTTGTGACGTATTTTCTATCATTTTTTTCCTATACAATCTATTGCTGATCTTCTACTCCAAAGTCTTTGAAAACGTCCTTGTGTCTGTAAAGGGAAAGCAACTCCACACATCATCCATATATTGGTTGTTTGCGTTTAATGTATGGTAGTAGTGTATTTTTTCACTGTCTTGTATATAGAACTGATTAGGCGCGGCTTGTCCATACATCATCTGTGTGTGTTATGATGTTAGATATTATTGCTGACAACTGAATTCTTATGCGGACTATAATTCATTTGTCAACAACAACATAGTACTTGTTGTTTCAACATTTCTTGCTCAAAAGTTTAAAAAAATACAATCAAAAGTATGAAACAAGGTCGCTGTTTTTTAGAATAAATCTTCGACAGCGGCCACTTTCCATGGATAAATCAAACACATTCCTCTGAATCGGCATCTGAAAATGTGCTGACAAAATATTTCTTTGGCACCGCCTACAGAAAGAATATGGGAGAGGGAAAACTATAATACCATTTCTCGATTCAAAAACGTATTACAGTAATGGCCAATACAGCATTCTTGATATTTTTGCGGATTGCGAGGGTATGCTTGACATTCACCATATCATATGTCACCATTTTTCAAGTTCATAATTGTTTAACTTAAAGGGGCAGGTTGTTTACCAGCTTTATCTAAAAGAAAATTGACCAAGCTAATAAAAATTTCAATGGAAATCAAACGACTAACATCATTTAAATACTCAATGTCAACGGGAGTTAATGCGAGAACCAGGGATTGAAGACTGCCCCTTTAAGATGGAATCCCATCTTGGGCAGTTTTCCAGACCCTAAAAATTTTAAAGTACTTTTCTTGTCTGCTGCTCATGTGGATTCATTTTGGAGCCTGTGGAGTTAATGAGGGTAGTGTACTACCTTTTCTGTGAAATCGAAAATTTAAGGTTGTATGCACCTCGAAAGTGACAGACTAATATAAACTTTTGCTCAAACTTTTCTCAAGGAATCTTTCAACCATTCAAAATCAAGAATAAAAAGCGGGGGTCACCGCGTGCAAATACTAGAGAAACAAATAACCCAAGATTTACCGATATTTAAAATTCAAAATGGCCGCCATCCCTTTGTTAACTTGATTGAGAAAAATAAAATTTTCGAATTTCGAAAAACTAAGCCGTGAAAAGTTTTTTTTTTTACACCAAGAGCTTTAAAATTTACCCCAACAAGTGGTATATCAGTAAAGAATTGTAAAAGTTTGAGAGTCCGAATATCTGTCCCCGAGGTGCGTTCTACTTTAACTTCTCTTGGAGTCAACACGTGGTATATCGACGGTGATTAGATATTTTTTCTGACACTAAGATTTGATTTTTATTTTGACTATTGAAGAGAATGTTCTAAAACTTTCCTTTGGAAAGGTTTGAGCAAAATTTCAATCACTCTGTTTCGAGGCACGGTCATACCTAGTAAGGTGTTTGGTTTGTCTGATAATTTCATACGCAAACACAAAACCCCATTATTTATGTCCTTTCTATTTTTATTTCTCTGCAGGTCAGCTATCACAGCACTCAAATGATGAACCGACGCATTCAAATCTTTATTTTCCGGTGACGTTTTGGAGGCGAAAAATGAAGTTTTTGTAAAAAAGTCATTTTCTGATGTTTTGTCACTTTGTAATCGGCCTTTACGAACTTTTCTTTGTATTACACATCGATTTTTTAATCCATTCTTGTCAAAACAGTAGAGCTCATTTTGATAGAATTCCAAGTCGCAAAATTTGTTCTGCATATTGTATGTTCACTTTGAAACAAAGTATGACAAATAAAAATTCCCAAACAACGAACACTTTGGCGATCGTCAGTGACTTCTTCTGTGTTTATTTCTTCTGTTTTATATTTTATTGAAATTTGCAGCTGCTTTCCATCAATTTGCATTTTGCAGGGTTTAAGTACTCCGAAACGTCTGGCATAAATGTGCATCAGGTGTAGTCTCGATCATCAGACGATGAACGCTCATCTCGCAAATATACAGCGCCCTCAAAGGTGAGTTTACGAAATTACAGGAAATGACCGTGACTCGAGCTGGTGCAATAAGGTGAATTTACAATTGTGCCTGCTAAGATGTGCCATCATGATATAAAGCATAGGTGCGGAAAAGAGTCCCTATGGATGTACATATATTCAAATAGGAAGGTAATTTTGACAGCCGGAACAAAATCTTTTACAAAATCGATGAACAAATACTGATATTTTATACCGTCTATTACATGGTGACAATATTATTTTCTTTAGCAACAATGTCAGTAATTTTTAATCAACCGCACAGAAAACGCTCATCTAGTTTGAGTGACTGGGAAAGAAAGAATGCACATTGGCAAGGAGAGGGAGGGAGAAAGAAGAAACAGACAGACAGACAGAGACTGACAGACAGAAACAGGCAGATATATGTCCCGGGTGAAAACAGGTCTTATCCATCAAGCAAAGACTCTTTAAAAAAGGGAAGTAGTATAAGTATCTCAGAGAGTTTCCGAACCGGGAGTCGTTTTACCAACTATTTTGGGAATATTAAAAGGATGCTCAGCGTGAGAATATGTAAATGGTGGAATGTTACCTGGGACATGGACCAAACATTGTGGGACGAATTCGGTCAATAATTATTAGGGAGTAACGATAAGTACTAGAACAGCAGGAGATGTATCGTGACGAAGCTGGATGTTAAAGAGTTTTAAGTAAAAGTTTAATTTACAACACACACTGGTAATTTTTGTTCTCTTGAAAGTAACGTGACGACAAGGAGAAACTGTCTGTCCCCTGTTTGTGTCAGCATTTGTCAGGAAAGAGTCTTCACGCGTGACCACTTTGTATATTTCCTCTGTGTTCGCTGACTTGCGTATCAGGGGTTTTACAAAACTGTTATACCACTCTCCGCCTCGTGCCATCGTTCTAACGATGCTTTCTAATTTCCATAACCGAATATTTTATTATAACCACCTGGTTTTCTTTTGTTTAAAAGTGTCCGATTTACAAGTTCTTTTGTTTAAAAGTGTCCGATTTAGTAAATCGGACAGTTCTTTTGTTAAAAACTGTCCGGTTCACTAGTAAATCGGACACTTTTAAACAAAAGAACTTGTAAAATGGACACTTTTTAAACAAAAGAAAGTCACGTGGCGACGAGTAAAAAACAAAACAAATGAAACAAAACAAATGCGAGACATTAACCAGAAGAAATTTATTTCACCATCAAGTACAGAGTAAAGACACTTTAAAAGAATCACCGGACTGAATTAATTTTGCACGACTGTACATCTCAAAATCAATTACTGGTCACCGTGAAATAACGGTATTGATTGCAAATATCACTTCTTTGTTAGGTTATTGTTATCGAATCTGAAATTTAAGACTTTAAAGTCAGTTGCCAAACACTGAATGTGGAGATTTCAGTCGCCTTTGGTAAAGTTAAATCTAGCTACAGGCAAACACACACGCAGTACCACAGTCATTGTGGTTCTAGACATATTGTTTTTTTGTACTTGCAGTTTCTGTTGCGCCTTTCTCTGACGTGGCTGTGTAGCTTGGTCTTCCGATTGTGGCCGTTAGCACTGGCGTGACGGGGGACTTTTCTTTTCCATCTTTGGCTTTGGTAGTTGAAGTGCACCGGATACAGCTTTCATTTGTACTTCATCCGCCATATCGAAATACGTAGAGCGACTCGACAATTGCGTGTATGCTGCTCAAAGTTTTCGACTCAAATGAGCAAAGCGTGACTCTAACGTCGATCTGCAAACACCTTTTCACTTCATTCAACCAACCAATCAATCAAACATAATTCATACAATTCAAATCAAACCAGGTGCTCAACCACGTCATCGCACTACAATAGCAACACATGTCAACTTTGTTTTATCCAATCATGGGTTATTTTTTTATACTTTCGTTCAACAAGGTGTCAAAACGCGTCAATGTTTTCCTGCCAAAGTTTCAACTTGCACTGCACTAAAATTACAAATAAAAACATTCGGCGTGCAAACAAGGCTCTAAAACTCGGCAAAGTCGTGGTATAACACGGTAAGCGAACTCGTAGGAGGCGGTTTACGGAATTTAACGGTACAGTTTGCCATAAAACTCCTCGGCCCTGCGGGCCTCGGAGTTTTACTGGCAAACTGTACTGTTAAATTCCGTAAACCGCCTCCTACTCGTCCGTTTACCTATAGTTAATATATTACCATGTCCTGCCCGTCGCATTTTGATTGGTCGAGCTGAACCACGTGACTGACCACAAACACAGTAATGGTTTGTTTGCATGCCCGTGAATATAAATAATAAGATTAACAACTCAAAGTATCGTAACTTTACACCTCAAACGTAAATCATAATCAATCACAAAATAAAATTGAGATACTTTTTTCTAAAACATCTCAGGATTTGCCAATTTTTTACAGCGCGCGTGACAGTGCGTCGCGTATTGTTCAGTTTCTGGGGCCCAGTTGTCGTTCGCTCCTGAAATTTTCGGAAATTTTGACGGTTTTCTTGGGTTCGCTGATAATATAATGGAAATAACAGGCTCCGCTCTGACCATTAACGTTTATTTGTGGGCGCGGGCTCGAGGAAAGCCAAATTAACGGGCTCGGCAAGCCTCGCCCGTTAATTTTTGGCTTTCCTCTCGCCCTTGCCCACAAATAAACGTTATAATTAATGGTCAGCGCGTCGCCCGTTATTTCTTGGCTTGTATGTAGTGCATGAATCATACAATCTAGGTCTCCGTGGCACATCGCGTTTTACTTTCTGATATGGAAACAGAGTTACCTGCCAGGCGATGGAGTCTGAATGATAAATTATTCTATTTTAGGCCGACATGTACGATGAAAAGACATCACTAACATGCTAACTTTACATTTAAACGGCATGATATGTAAACATTCCCATTTTGCTTGGGATAACAAAACTTCCGAGAGCATATGTAAATACGATACAAAGTATTGACAGAGCAATTCCTTAGGCAATAGTCGCTAGAGGGCGTGCGTAATTTTTGGACAATTATGCTTATCATTATGACGTTACATTCCCCAGGGAGAGCCGGGCACTCTATCGGAAGGGCATAAGCATAAGCATACAGCGATTTTGACCTCTTTTTCGTCTCATTATAGTTCTGACCATGAAAGTGTTGATAAATTGTAAATTTTTGACCCCCGTTTTTTTATTCTATCACAACTTGTGCCCTAACTTGAATACGCCCTTTTGACCAATCAGCCTGTATAAAATGTAGAGTTTTGACCCAAGCCTTTGTCAAAAAATATAGACTTTTGATATTTTGATCCCCTCTTCCTGTAATGAAAAATTATGGAGTTTGTGTTGGTATTTTGAACTACCCAGGGTACATCTGCATCTAAATTAATGGTGCATGCCCTCAATTGGGGGAGGGTCGCATACAATTGATGGATTTATCAAACATATTTGTTATATTGTAAAGATTTTAATACACGTAAGCCTGAAACATGTGCCAATCTAAACCCACCCAGTACCTCTGTATAGTATTTGTATTAACCCAATAGAAGATTGATATAGAGAATGACTGGTCAGCTCTTTGTAGTGTAAAAAATTCTCAGAAACGGACTGTCTCTGTTTGAAATACAGAGTTGGTGAGATGGTATGATCGACGCAAAGTGGGCTTGCAACTATAAACCTCTCTGGTATTTAATTGTTCGTAAGTGTTGAAATTTTAATGCATTCAAGTTCCAGTGGTTGCGTTCCGTAGCGTGACGTTCGAATATGGCCAAGCGAAAAAAAAATATTGTGTTTCCGGTAACATGCCTCCGAAAATAAAGGTAGGTAGGTCGGAGGACTTTTTCCTTTTCCTTTTTGTTGGCTGAGACTCATAAAATACGGTAAAATTTAGGGAATTTAGTTGAAATCTTTTGAAAATTCGAAAAATGACAAGGGTCGGCTGGTTTCCTGAGTAGGTCGGGTTATCAGAAACACACATATTTTTTGACCTAAGAATAGCCTTGTTTCGATAAAAATCCAGATGTCGACAATAACTGCACACACCATCGTACTTGAATGTCACAGGAAGTTAGATCGGTTTATTCTGCAAATTTGCATAAAAAATTTTCAGGGACTGAGTAAATAATATTAGTATTGTGGGTTTCATACAACAGATCTGAACGTTGGAAGCACACTGGACAAAACACAACAGCAAAGGTCAAATCATTTTATCTCAGTTTTTAAAATTTTGTTGGATTTTAGAGGAGAGAGAGAGAGAGAGAGAGAGAGAGAGAGAGAGAGAGAGAGAGAGAGAGGAGAGAGAGAGAGAGAGAGAGAGAGAGAGAGAGCTAGAGACGAATGTCAATGTTGCAATTTTGAATAAATTTTTCAATCATCCTGCATGCGCGTAGAGAGATTAGACTAATGTAAATTGAATCTACTTGCCAACCATAGACATTTTACTATCCTCGATAAACAGCAGATATTGCATTGTTTACAACAACATCTAATGTTAGGCTCCCTGTTTCAATGACCTACACGAAACCTCACCTCGATAATAAAAAACAAAGAAAGAGTCGGTTTATCTAGTGTATGACTTATGTCTCAATCTTGTAATGGTTTCTTCCTTTTCACAGTCACACGTAAACAAATCGTGACAAGCAAACAAACAAACAAACAAACATGATCTTGCTGGTTTCAGAGAGTCACACCACTGTGATGGAACCGTGATCACTGATATTTTTGTCATTTTGATGTTATCTCTTCTCGTTTTGTGAGTACCATAGTTCAAATAAGGGCGACATGAGATGAGCAAAAGATTTATTATATAAAAATCAAACTACCTAACCAAGCGAATAAAAATAAAGTTTGTGACAAGTTGAGACAAGACGATTGGTTCGTCTTGGCATAGTTGATTAAAATCTTTTGGTCAGTGATGCCAATTTTTCACTTTTTGTTTGCTCTCGTCGGCATAAAAAATGCGTCACTGCCTTCTGAAGGAAGACGTAGATTAAGATTGGAAAATCCGTTGGCTGAGATGTCTTTGTGATTCTAATCAGCTACTTAAGGCGTACATTAATCAGCCGATATAATCAGATTTCTTCTCGGAGTGATACACTTCGTCTCTTCGTCTGTAAGCTGCTGGATTGACAACACTGACGAGAAAGACAGAGAACACTTCATTAGTGTCGTCTTTCCTCGTTGTGGTCCAGGTAAGCTCACTGAGATTCTATTCAATGCAGTTTTTTCAAAAATTCATTAAGCAAATTCAGGGGTGAGTTACAGAGCAGAAATACACGCCCCTCGCAAATCCCTTGGCAGGCTTGCTGCAAGGGTTGGAAAGCAACCACTGGCCTCGAGAAGGAAGGCTAGAACTGATCTTTTACCAATGGACATCCGGCAAATGACACGAATGAGACCCCGAAGTTTTCTAAGAAAATGAAAAGATAGGAAGAAAGAAGAAGGAGATGGTGCAGTTAGAGTATTGATTAGGAAAATGTCCAGAGAAATGTTTATTAAATCCGTAAGCTTATTCAGTGGTGAACGAGCGGAGTTAGTTACTTGTAGCATTGTTTCTTTTCTTATTTTATTTCTTGTGATACAATTAGCAATGTAATCACAGCGAACTCAAAAACCTACGAGGCAAATGTGATTTCAGAAAAGCCAGGGTGTTACAATTAACGCATGGATGTTGCCAGTCGACAGATGAGATCACACAGATGCCCAGGGCCAGGCATTAACAATCAGATAACAATGTCAATATTGTTGCGCATCAATCTAATCTCCGTTACAAAGTTCCAAGAGTAGTACTCTGCGATACTCGGACTGAATACATTCAACTTTAAAAAGTTGGTCGGCCTTTGGCGCGCGTATGCCGTAGGCTGCCGAAAATGTTTACTGCTTTTATAAGCCTTCTTGGTCATCGCGAAGTTCAAGTTGATTATCGTTCACAATGTTTTCATAGTTGTTTTCTTCATATCACGCAAAAAACTGGAAAACTCCCGCTGTGCTGTCTTTTGGTATGTTTGCTATGTTGCATCGGATTTCAACTATCATAAATAACTCTGTATCTTGTCATATATGATTAAAATATCTGCGGTTGGAAATCGACCTTTGCTTCTGACGAACTATTTTGTCAACTTGACGTACAAAAAAAAGCCAGAAAAATGAAAGAATGGCGATTAGTCTCAGACGTACTGTGGTATTTTAAAGTGACGAGGTAAAAATTGATATAGTCTATGGTCCATAATGGTTTTTGTTAAAGTAACTGATAAAATTTGTGCTTATTACAACATTTCTGTCAAGTCATCTTCAAATGCCCAACACTTTGTATGGACAATATTCCTTCGGCCAGATGGCACGCATTAAAAAAAATCACGTAAAACAAAATAGATCAGGGAATCGTAAGATGACGACTATCGCGGCTCTCTATCTCTCTTTCAGAGTCGGTTTATCTATGTTGTTTGTAAACTTAATGGTTTATAAAAGAAGACCTGAATAGAGTGAAAATACAAAATCTCATCCATGATCAAAGTGACGAGATAAGTGGAAATTACCAAGGCAGTCTAATCTTGCCTGACCTTGTCAGTTTTAACTGGTCAACGTAAACAAGTATCGGCTCTGCAACGGACACAATCTAAGAATCATGTCGACGACAACAACAAATTCTGTCTTCGCACTTCTTTTTCTTTGTCTGTGTTCCACTTCTACTCCTTCTGTTTATTCTGCAGCATCGCAGCAACAACAATAAAACAAATAAAATATAATTTAAAATCATCAAGAATTTAAATTTGAATTTGAAATTCTCAACGACGAAATAATATTTTAGTATGATTATACAACAATAATTTTGTATCGACAAATTATGTCTAATTTCTCAAAAATTTGAAAAAAGAACTAATTTTCAGGATAATGCGGGTCCTACATCCACATGAAGCTCAACATGAAAACTATGACAGAAAGAGTTCTGGCCGTTATCGATGGTGAAGGGGACTTTGGTTTGTCAGGCAACAGGGCGAAAAGACGCCCCAATCTTATCGCGTGATTTTGTCTTCACAGGTTTTGAAGCTTGTTCTGAATGTTTACTTTGAGCAGCAGATGCACGAAACGTAAAAAAATATCGGCCAAGGTTCAAACGATGATGACACCGAGTAGATAGTCGACAAGAATAATCTATGTAAAACAGTTCCGTTACAGGTGGAATTACAGTGACCTGGATATAGGGATAGGCACATGCTAAGGTGTGGGATACCTAGCTGCAATAATTGTAGCCCTGGTTGGTGGGGATTGGGCTTCTGTCGTGCGGCTCGCGCCTTGCCCCAACCAGGCTACAATTTCTCCCAATACCTGCTCGTGTAAAAGCTGCAGTGCGGATCTACACTGCATGGTCCAGGCACACACGGGGCCGCATTATCAGAGAATCTCCCCTTACCGTGTGCAAATTTCACCATAATCCTGCTCCCAGATAATGTTAGAGCCCTTGTAACTCCTATCGATGGTCAACTTTACTCCTTGCGGCTGAAAAATGACAGTTTAATGACTCAGCGCGAAGTCAATTCGAACCTGACCGCCGTCGTTGAACTCTGTACCCAGCCGACTTGTACCATTACATTTTAGGGGTGACGACAGGTGTGAGGGACTAATGAAACGGTGGCACTGGCAGTAGCGCGCTAGTGGCAGTAGTTGTTATTTTAACGTTATCTTTTCGAAGGATTGTAAAAAGGTCATAGGACCGTTTGCTCCTTTTCAATTACTGCAAGAATACAACTATCGCTGAAAGCAAAGAGAGACCAGTGACCATTGAAGAACTTGCCATCTTTATTTCTGAAGAAGTGAAAGAGATATTCACGCCATGCAAAGTCTGTCGTCTGGTCTTTGTCATTTTATACAGATGCTCTGACAACAAGAAGACACCGCAATATAATTATAAGATATCCAATCGATATTTACGGCTACTATACTATACGATATAGATCTCTAAGGCTATAAAATCTTCGATATATATCGGATATTTACCAGCCTAATTAACAAACTCTAGTATCATCTAGTAGCGAAGTTCGAACCAGACTAGCGCTTGGCCAGAGCTGTAAAGTGGTGAAATGTCTGACATATATTCGCGACTCTTTTTAATCTTGAAGCTTATAGTGGTACATTTTCCGACTGTTTCAAATGTGCTGAAATAGTTCCGATTCATAAGGAGGCTCTAAGAGTGATGTCAACAACTATAGGCCTATCTCCCTCCTACCAGTTCTTCTACCTAAAATACTAGAAAAACATGTTTATATTAGTTTTTACAGTTTTATGCATTTAATCTTTTTGTCACAACTCACAATCATCAGACAACGTTAACATCACTCTTGTCACATTGCTTTAGTCAAGTTAACTGACCAGGGTCTATACTTTTACAGAATATGGATGAAGATTTACGTGAAGATTTTTTCATCGTTGATCATAACATTTTGCTGAGCGAACTTTCTGTGTACAGGTTTTCTGACTTGTCACTGAAGTGGTTTCGATCATACCTTACAGGAAGAAGTCAATGTTAGTTTTAGGTGTACACGCTCATGTTTTGTCGATTGGTGTGGTGTATCTCAGGAGTCCATTTTTGGTCCACTTCTGTTTTTGATCATGTTATGTATGTCATTTTACCCCACACTCATCATGACATGAGTTTAATTAGTCTGGAACATTCTCAACTTTGTGTAAAAATGGGAAGCTTAGATACTACTACTACTGTGACTACTACTACTACTACTACTACTACTACTACTACTACTACTACTACTACTACTACTACTACTACTACTACTACTACTACTACTACTAATAAAGGGACAAGTCTTCGTTGCGGTGCTTCAAATCTTATTAGATTTATTCAAAAACTGTTGAGCTCAATATCAAAGCAGGTATGTAAAACATGCTGATTACAAGGAATTTGTTACAAAGAGAAAGATGTATCCATGAAAAAGCACAGACGTGAAAATGATGTAAAGAAATCCTCATACAACCCGGCCTACTACGTCATAAAGATGTATGTTGACAGACAAGAAAATGCCGAAATTTTAAACTGATAAACACTGCATTATTGAAGTAGTCATGAACAAACGGATGGAGGAATTCCATCTGATTAAAATCAAAGGTAGAGTACGGCGACGTCTTCTTATGCGTACGCGGTACTCTCTCGCTGTCGCCTCTCACTACGCGACAGCGAGAGAATACCGCGTACGCATAAGAAGACGTCGCTGTACTCTACATCTGATTTTAATCAGATTGGAGGAAGTCGTTCCTATATTGACCCTATTTCCATACTGAATTCATCATGCACACTGTAAAGTTCACTATGGTTCGAAGCGAGACTACATAAATGTCCTGTGAGAAAATTAACCTGGAATGTAATCCGCGTTTGTGTAATGAGTTTATTAAGATAAAAAATGTTACGACCGTACAAAAACAGTAAAATACCTACGTGTAGTATACAAATAGCAAAGTATTTGGCAAAGTATAAGTATAGTTAAACTATAAATAAATATCGGCAATTTCACAGACCCGGCGTGCCGTGGCACAAGGCTAGTCATTGTAGTATCATCTAGAGTCCGGAAATCGCCGATAAATATTCGGTAAGTATAGGCGATTTGTGTAATGAGTTTATTAAGATAAAAAATGTTACGACCGTACAAAAACAGTAAAATACCTACGTGTAGTATACAAATAGCAAAGTATTTGGCAAAGTATAAGTATAGTTAAACTATAAATAAATATCGGCAATTTCACAGACCCGGCGTGCCGTGGCACAAGGCTAGTCATTGTAGTATCATCTAGAGTCCGGAAATCGCCGATAAATATTCGGTAAGTATAGGCGATTTCACAGACGCAGCGTGCTGAGGCACAAGGCAAGTCATTCTCGTCCAGTGTCGATCGGCGATTTCACAGTAATCCCGAAATCGTCGATATGTCAAACTTTGATACTAGATGGTAAATATCCGATTAAAAAAAATTGTGCAAAGTCACGCCGTCATGGACAAGAATGCCGTTTTGGCACCCCACTTCACACATTGTGACCTTTTTAGTCGAACAGATTTTGCTTGGAACCACTCTTTCCACATTGAACAACAGCGGCATCTTGTTCATGTAGTTGTACCATGAAGGTGGATGGTTGAACTTAGTTGTGAAAGTTGAACTAGTTATGGAGTTTAACTTAGGCACGCTCTGAACAATATGCATGGGCACTAAGCTCTCACTGCTTTAAATGACCCGTTCCCGTGTAGGATTTATTGAACTAGTACGTAACTTTAATATTTGAGAAAGTTGGGAAGATACAGCAGAGGATTTATTGAACTAATTAAAATGCGCAGTTGAACTTCGGCAAAAGTATCTCTCTTATTCACTAAGAGTTACATATTGTCATGAAAATTACCCATCCTTTCACTCCCATAAGCTAGTCCTACGAGTATGGCAAGAGTGTCCGGCTTTGGCTCCGGAGGCAGTGTAGGGCTCGTAGGGCTACCCGTAAGCATGCTCATTCAGCTCCCTCACACCTGTCGGCCACCCCTAAAATGTAATGGTACAAGTCGGCTGGGTACAGAGTTCAACGACGGCGGTCAGGTTCGAATTGACTTCGCGCCTGAGTCATTAAACTGTCATTTTTCAGCCGCAAGGAGTAAAGTTGACCATCGATAGGAGTTACAAGGGCTCTAACATTATCTGGGAGCAGGATTATGGTGAAATTTGCACACGGTAAGGGGAGATTCTCTGATAATGCGGCCCCGTGTGTGCCTGGACCATGCAGTGTAGATCCGCACTGCAGCTTTTACACGAGCAGGTATTGGGAGAAATTGTAGCCCTGGTTGGGGCAAGGCGCGAGCCGCACGACAGAAGCCCAATCCCCACCAACCAAGGGCTACAATTATTGCAGCTATGGGATATCTTACATTGCTGATTGGTTAATTATGCTGTTAGACTAATGACGTAGCTATGACAATTCATGACAATTGACAGTCGATTATAAATGAAGTGAAAACACAGCGATTTGCAACGTTATCTTGACTAAATACTATACTTACCGAAAATTAAGTTCTCAAAGTGGGAAGTCTCAAATATTGTTCGAGGCTGTAAAGCGTGTAGGCTGAAAAAATTCAAAGAGCAAATGGTAAAGAGATGGACAACAGCTTAAAGAATAAACCTGAAAGATGACATGTTTTTCGAAACAAGAATCACTTATCTAAATGATAAAACGTATGTTCACCTGTGTGTGACAGAACTTTCACATACTGAATTTTGACAAAGTGTGGTATCAAACAGTGATCATGCAATATTGTCTTTTACTTCCCAATTCTTTCTATGAATGTAATTTTTGGTTCGACTTCTGATGGTTGTAACTGTATATGTAATTACAAAATCATGGTGATAAATGATTCTTAATATTTACACATCTTCACATGTCCATAATTTAAATGGTTACGATTGCGCGAATGCTTTTGTTTATCAGCCAGGTCCATCAAACAGATAACTCTTGCTGTTGAAAGAAAAGACTAAAAAAGCAAGAAAATGGCATCCGTCAGCGCTACGGCCTTTCTGGTGACGTCAGCTGTATTTGTGGCTCTGCTGTATCCAATGGGGATCCACGCAGCCGACCCAAGAAGGCGTAAGTCGAACTAATGCTCACTTCTAAGTTACAATGAATGACATATAATTAAACTTTTAATTTCAGAAAAATACCTCAATGTTGCCTCCAATTGCAAAAACAGATTTTGTTCCTATCATACATATATTATTTTCTGATACACTCTACACGTAGCCGAATACTGAAAAAAAAAACCGCGGAATTTGTATTTCATCTCACTCTGGAAAAGTGCGCCCTCTCTGGACTGTCATTGGCCTCACCTGTCCAGTAACTGCACAACCTGATTTTTCATGTGAGGGTAATGAACAAATTTTCTACATATTTATTTCACAGAATCTGGGCCGTCTCAGACTCCACAACTCTACAAAATCGGTGTTGGCATTGCAGATATCACGGGACCTGCTGCTGAAACAAATATGGTTTGTGCTGTGTGATTTACTTTCAACTTCTCAGTCAGTCTGCCAGTCGGTCCATCGATTAATCAATTAATCAATCAACCAATCGATCGAGCAAGTGACCGGTAACATCTGCCTAAATCGATAAATAAATAGATCACTTTAACCTCAGATCACTCCATGATAGGAGCTATTTTCATTATCGTTTAAGTTATAGAGACTTCATTCTGACTAGAATATGCACGTCAGAGTAATTCACCGTACCGAGATCTATATAATGCAATCACCAGAGATACAGCTGACATCTCTTGTCACTTGGGTAATCATCGTATGAACTTGCCACCTTCTATTATCCTGGCTAATGCAGTCAACAACCAAATGAGTGACATTATTTCCAAAAAGACATACAGACGATATATCGGATAAAAAAAGCGCATTTTGCATAAATTGAGTAATAGGGTCAGCAATAAAATGTTTCCATGTGAATCATAACAACTCATTAACTAAATTCTTTGTTAATATTTTCGAGCAGATGGGTTACGCCAGTCCGTCCCAGACGACCAGAGGAATTCATTTTCGACTCTTCAGTCGCGCTTACATCGTTGCCGATCACGACGACGATTCCAAACGATTCGTCTTCGTGAATGCCGATATCGCCATGGGGGCACAGATCGTCAAATTGGAGGTGAGCATCAACAAACACACTCACCCCAACACACTTTCAGAACAACAAACTGTACGTGTGTGAACCACAGTTGCGAGTGTAGTGATACGTACCGGCCGCCTATTATTCTATGCATAGTACGCGGCGGCCGGTACGTATCACTACACTCGCAACTGTGGTGTGAACACATTTCTATGCCAATTTAGTATTCACAATCTATAAATTATATAGAATAAAAACTGAAAAGATATTATTAGTATCTCGTTTGTAATCTTAAGTAAACTAATTCGTCTATACTCACGCCATAAACGATACCAATTCTGATTGAATTCAGGTTATCAAGCGTTTGGATATAGTGCATCCTGGTCTATACACGGACCAAAACATAGCCTTCAGCGGCCAACACACTCACTCTGGACCAGCCGGATACCAGCAATACCTCCTCTATGATATCACTTCGCTCGGCTTCCTGGAAGATAGTTTCGAAGCTATCGTTGAGGGTCTTGAAAAGGTAAAATAAGGAGTCTGGAGTTAAGATTGAGATGTTCTTGGTTGAGAAGTGAGACGATTAATAGTAAACCCAACCCAACTACAATAATATGGGACCACAGAACAAGATACAACAACAGGAACGTGACAAATTCCCCTACTGTAAAATCACTTAAAATTTCCTAAAAGCAAATGAAAACAAATACTAGGCGCAAGAATAAAATTCACATGGGATTGTTAAAAAAATACTGTAAACTGCGATACATGAATAGAGAAACAGAACTTTCTAACTTTATTCAAAGATCCAATTGCTCTGTTAATAAAAAGTAAGCCAGTGCAATAGAGGAGAAAGCACCAAATCAAATTTTGTAAACAGCAATTCTTAATTTTACTCTTACTAATATTGGATATTCTTAGTTGTGAAAGGATATAGTTTAAATTTCCACATTGAGCAAAAGAAATGCATATTGCCTTAGAAATGAACTATGGAATTATTATAGCAACCATGACGTAATTGCGTTGTTTGTTGCATTTCAGAGCATACTCAGGGCACATAATAATCTACAATCGGGTTACGTGTACATCAACAAGGGGGAGGTCATTGACCCATCCGGTGTTGACAAGCACTGGGCCAATCGGAACAGAAGTCCGTATGCATACGAAGCCAATCCACAGGAGGAAAAAGACAAGTATAGCTTACATTTAAAAAATCAATATTCTCTCTTTTGTGAGACCATTCTGTTTGATATGAAGTTTTCACCAAACTATTTTTCATGAAAGTTTTTTGCCGAAGATAGACTTGGTCAGCTTCATCAGTGAAAGAAGACGAAATGGCGATTTCTTGCCTCGAATTGACCACTCCCCAAAGCAGTATGTATGCATTTCACTGAAGGAACCAAAGAACAAGCGGTTTCCGAATAACCTTGCCACAACTGCGCCTTATTCTTACCCAGGGCTCCACATTTCTGTAATTAAATAATGTTCAATACGATAATCACATCTGTCTGCCGTCGTCGCCGCCGTCACCACCACCACCACCACCCCATCATCATCATCATCATCATCATCATCATCATCATCATCATCATCATCATCGTTGTCATCGTGTGTCGTCGTCACCGCATCGTCATTATCACCATCACCAGGACCACCACCATGACAACCAACAAAGTGGCCAACACCACATCCGTTGCAGTCTCACTGTATCGCTATCGTCATCTCTATCTGAATCGTTATTCGTAAAACTGGCAGTAGCTGTCATTTCATCAACCACTTCCCCCAGAAAAATTATTCCAAACTTCCATTCCTTGACTTAGGTACGAGTATGATGTTGATAAAATGATGACCTTACTCAAGTTCGTTGCCGAAGATGGAAAGGATTTAGGCGCTTTGACGTAAGTGACTTCAAAGATTCACTTCATGACGATTCAACCTTGTTGATGTTACCAAAAAACTCAAAACATGTACAATTCTATATTTATGAATATCAGTACAACAAAGTGTATGTAAATTATGCAGTATTAGTAAAAAAGTGTTCAGTCTCCGTATCTGTTATGGTCAGTCTGCAGATGATGCTGATAGACCGTCTTTTTAATTCTGATATATCTGCCGTTTTCCAATCTGTTGTATGTATGTATGTATGTATGTATGTATGTATGTATGTATGTATGTATGTATGTATGTATGTATGTATGTATGTATGTATGTATGTATGTATGTATGTATGTATGTATGTATGTATGTATGTATGTATGTATGTATGTATGTATGTATGTATGTATGTATGTATGTATGTATGTATGCATGCATGTATGCATGTATGCATGTATGCGTGTATGCGTGTATGCGTGTATGCGTGTATGTATGTATGTATGTATGTATGTATGTATGTATGTATGTATGTATGTATGTATGTATGTATGTATGTATGTATGTATGCATGTATGTATGTATGTATGTATGTTTTATATCTGCCATAGGGAAATAGGACACTCGTATAATAAAAAAAAACCATTTTGTCCTGCCACTCCTTAATGAAGATATTTTGGTGTCTCGTCACGTATGCTTCAAAAATCGTTATCATCCGAAGATGGAACTGGGGATACTACACTGACAGGTCAACTGATAATCGCATTGTTCTAATGACAAGATGTTCCAGGGTCCAAATGTCACGGAGTCCACGCACTATATTTAACTCGTCCTTTGAAATAAATCAAACAGAAAACTAACAAGTCGTCGTTTGATACTTATTGTTCTATTTCTTTTGATTTATTTATTTTCTCTGTAAAATATGTCGAAATATTAATGTAGCGGTGACGAACCACAAGTGAATCATAATTTGGAAAGATAAGATTGCTAACAGAGTTTTGACAAAACACAGCTTTTCTGATGGCGTCAGCGCATTCAAGTGTGCCCGTTTCAGCGATGAATAACTCTGGTAAAAATTGCTGATTCAATTGTTTTCTGTGACGTAGGTGGTTTGCGGTGCACACGACAAGCATGAACAACACAAATCGACTGAAGTCTGGTAAAATTACTGATTCAATTGTTTTCTGTGACGTAGGTGGTTTGCGGTGCACACGACAAGCATGAACAACACAAATCGACTGATAAGTGGAGATAACAAAGGTTATGCATCCTACCTGATGGAACGACATTTCAATGGGGGCGCTAGACCGGGCACGGTAAGATCTGCTTTTTATGACACTCAAGATCAGCTGACAGGTATAATGTCTTCAAACGATGATACTTTTTAACTAAACATGATCGTTCCATGTTTAAATGCCAGGCCAAAAGTGGATTTAGCGCCCGATATGTGAGAACAGACTGCATTATACATGCCTAAGAATAAAAAAAAATGCAATAAATTTAGGTGTCAGAATAGACGCTAAAAAAAGGAACTTTGTCCCGTCATCAGATAATCGAGTTACCGATAACTAGCACTAAGTAGCAGATTGTCAAAGGTCGAACAAATAATCACAGCTCATCTATCTTCGGTGTCTGTGAACAACAATTTCTGTTCGAAACAACCAAAATATAGCAGATATTCCCAGTAGCTGTAAATAGTCGCTTCGATTACATTATACGCGTACGGTGTTAAAATGGGCGGGAAAGTGACGCCACCACGCGGTTCATCAAGAGAAATTACATTGAAATTGAATACTAGCCAAATAGTAACATTTGAGTTGCGTCAGGGCAAATAAGTATATTCAAGATTACATTAGTCCAGTTTAGTCAGCATTTCGACCACATTTTCGCTGTGGCATGACAACGATGTCAACTCCGATAACCATCGCACAGAGTTGAAGCAAAATAAACAACGATGGCATGTAGTGACAACGTAGTTGAATAATTCAAATCAATACGATTTTGGAGGGAATTTTGCATATTTTTTCTGTGACGCAGGGCGAATTTGTTGCGGCGTTTGCACAGAGTAATAACGGTGACGTCACTCCGAATACAAAGGATCCACATTGTCTCGATGCTGGCGAAGACAGCGAGTGTGAGTATGAGACCAGCAAGTGTCCAGGACAGGTAAGTTTGGTAATAAAACTGATCACAAGGAATGAACAAATACATTTCGACAACAAGAGTGACAATCTCGAGTTTCGATAAAAGGGAAGACAATTGCAAATGAACGACATCTTAACGATAGACCTAGCAATACATACTCTCAAAAATGGCGCCGGTGCCATGACGTCATCAAATATGTAACTAAAACTTGCAAACCAATCAAATGCCTCAACTCATGATCTGCCTGCTGTTCATTGCAATTGATCGTAACACGATGAATAAACCCAGTTTAACTGACAAAGTAAAGTTATGCTCTTATCTTCGACCAAATACCCGTGACCTTGACCTTGACCAAAATAAAAGCAAACAAATAACACCCGAAGATATTGACAGCACTTGGGTGATTAGTTAGCTAACATCTCTTTGCTCTTTGTCAGGATGTGTGCGTTGCATTTGGACCCGGCGAAGACATGTTTCAAAACACTGAAATCATTGGTCGCAGACAGTTTGACAAGGCGATGGTGAGAAGAAATATGTTTTCATTGCACATCTGAAGAAGTCTGCCAATCGAAATGCGTTTTGCAAGACTTTCTGCCGTGAGAAAATTTCAAAATGGGCATATATTAATTGCATCGATGATGACGACTATCACTATGACAGGAGATGTATACGCTTATGATTGATAGTAGAACACAAGAATATAATCTAAAATTTTTAGACAATGGAAAACGGTCTAAACGTTTTAGAAGTGCCACAAGGTTATTTACGTACATAAAAGTATATGTATGCGCAAATTTGTACGCAACCTCGCACTCTTCATGAAGTGCAAGATCATGACCAATGAAATCACGTATACACACACGACCAAAAAATTGCGTCCTCGCCTTGACAACCGCAACACTCAAACACTCACGCACATTTACACGCGCAAAACTGCGCGCCTTCACGCGATTGAATCTAATCTCGCAGTATTGTCCCGTCCATAGGAATTGTACGAGAGTGCAGACACTCCGCTGACCGGAGACATCAACTTCAAAACTCAGTATGTTGATATGAGTAGTTATGAGGTGCATTTGCCTGGAGGTACAGTAAGTACACAACACTAAAGCTATCACCCGACAAGTTATCTTCTTAGACTGATCACAAAGAACGGTTCTGTTTTAGCGATGAGCATGACGATCTGCGCACACTCATACGAAAATATCCTGCTTTTATTGATTGCAAGTTGTCACCCTCCACGGTTTTATAACACGGTTAATATTATGTTCTAGATGAATTTTTCATGTTGAACTTCCTTGTTATAATGTTCAACACTTTACATAATACTATTTACATTGTTCACATTATAGTTGTTATCAAGGCCAATGATACTTGTAATTATTCATTGGAGTGTAGACCTTACAGTTTGGTCTAGTTGTCATTCTTTGTAACAACAGTAGATGCATTTCACATTAAGGAAAACCCACGTGACAATATCATTCCATTTTAAATATCTAACGTGCTCTGAAACAATCCTGTTTGACATTTGCACAGATTAAGTGAAGTGGTTTTCGTCTCTTCTGTATAGGTGACGACATGTAAGCCGGCGATGGGATACAGTTTTGCGGCAGGCACCATTGACGGACCGGGGGCCTTCAATTTTACTCAAGGCAAGTGGATACATTCGCGACAGCCAAATTTAAAATTAATCAATGTAAGTTCGGATATTAATCTCATACCACTCCAAAGTTCCTAATTATTAAATATGCCCTTACCTGCTGGGTTAAAAGATACAGTTAAACTCCATGAAACTGACATGCATTTCAAGACAATCAGTACTCTGTGTAGTGGTTTTGCCACGGCAGTGAACAGGCTACTATAACTGGATTGTAACAAGTGCCTGATTAGCCACTTCGTTGGAAATATGCATTCAATTATTTGAGCAAATAACAGGTTCAATATCATTTAACTTAGGTGACACTACTGGTGACCCGTTTTGGGACAGGGTTCGTGATTTTCTAAAAGAACCATCAGAAGAATTGAAAGCCTGTCATGCACCAAAGCCGATTCTTCTGCCAACTGGCGAAGTAAGTTGAGATGTTAAGAGAAATAAGATGTTGAGATATGTTTAGAGGTTGAGAGGTTGAGGTTGAGGTTGAGGTTGAGGGAGAGAGAGAGAGAGAGAGAGAGAGAGAGAGAGAGAGAGAGAGAGAGATGGAAGAATGGAAAGATTCTTCAGTGTCAGAAAAAGAAGAAATACCTTACAATAGCAAAATACGATGATACGTTTAGGGAATTATCCCTGTCAGAAAAAGGACAATGTTTTAGATACTGACAGCGAAAGACACGCAAAAACGCAGACTTTACTCTGAAATGCTTTCAGCATAGGACTCGAAAACAGCAGTTAAGCGTATCCGATTGAGCAAGAGTATGTTTGCTTTGCTGGTGGTATTACTTGCAGATGAACGGATGACC